>NW_005871440.1:679976-777456 GCF_000147115.1 Myotis lucifugus | reverse complement strand
TGGCCCGGTGCATGAAATTTGTGCATGGGGGGTATTCCTCAGCCCAGCCTGCACCCTCTCCAATCTGGGACCCCTCAGGGGATGTCCGACTGCTGGTTTAGGCCTGATACCACAGCCGGACATCCCTCTCGCAATCTGGGACTGCTGGCTCCTAACTGCTCACCTGCCTGCCTGCCTGGTCACCCCTAACCACTCTGCCTACCGGCCTGCTCATTCCCAACTGCCCCTACCTGCTGGCCTGCACACTCCCAACTGCGCCCCCTACCCCCGCTGACTTGATCACTCCAACTGCCCTCCTCTCCTGGCCTGATCGCCCCTAACCACCTCTGCCTGGACCCTGCCACCATGGCTTTGTCCGCAGAATATCCAGGAGGTCTCCCAGAAGGACTCCCAGTCTAATTAGCATATTACCCTCTTATTAGTATAGATTATTATTTTATTATGTATTTAAGCTTCACCCCAGTTAACTTATCCATTACAAACTTTACAATCATGGTGTTCTTGATAACATATCTATCTTTGACTTCACTTCAGAAGCTGAGCATTAAGAATATTCCATAACAGAGGAATAGGCCACTCTTATTCATCTTATTACAACTGCAGGATAATGACAAATGTTGAATTTTTGAGATGTTGCAACTTGTTGAAATAACAAATATTTTTCTAGCTGGTGTTTTGAGGTTTTATGTTTTTTGTTTTAGCCCAAAGCAAAAGCCTTTGTCAGCAAGCAAGAGGGAATCATTTGTATCACAGCAGGAAAGGAAGAAGATAACAACAGAATAGTGTAAACCAACTGCAACCTCCTTTCTTATCACTTTCCTTTCATAACTAGAGCTCAGTAATTAAAGAGTCTGGTTTATTTAGTGGTTGCCATGAAAAAGCAAGTTAAGGTAGGAAATGTTGTAGCTTAGGGGAAAAATGGATATTTTTAACCTAAATTACTAACTACTTGAAACAACATTATAATTGAATAATTTTAAAGAGCTATGGAGCATCCATTTTATGACAGCTTTCTGGTAGCTGTTTTTCAGGAAAATGCTAGCATCTTTTTCACTGAAAAATGCTGACATTATCCTTTGCCTTCATTTTTGAAATGCCTAAAGCAGTAATGTGCCTCATTTTTCTCTTGAGACCTAGAGACAACCTCATAATATATCCCAAGAGAGAAGCTTTGAAATGTGACTATGGACATGGTTTGAGGGGAAGTCTGAAAATTTAGGAGTCTTAGATAAATTTAATTACACACGATTGGGGTGCAGACAGTGTAGGTGGTTCTATTAAAGTTGGTAGTTAGTTAGATATTAATGAAAGACAAAGGAGCCAGGTATCTGATGGAGCTGCATTAATTAGGAGAGGGCAGTTTGATAATCACTCCAGGGAATAGGAGGCATAACTCTGCCAGATTAACATCCAATTGGGCAGGAAAGACCAGCTTTGCCATCACCCCTGGGAGCAACAGGCACTGCTCTTCTGGATTAATAGGAGAAGGAAGGATGGTGTAGAGGGAAGTCCTTTTACTAAGTGCTGGCACAGTAGAAGCCAAATGACAAAATCCTTTACAAAATGTACAGAGAATATTTTTTTTTCTAGTGCGATTTGTTCTCATTTGACTCAAAAACACATAACATGTTGGTATCTATTTTTTAAGAAATAAAAGTAGTTATTAAAATTTTAGTAGTAATAAAGATAACATAAAAATGACCAGAGAAATATTAAAAAGTAAAATAAATAAATTCAAATCCTAGAAAAAATAAATATTTTTTAAAAATAAAATTAATTACTCATTGAATGTTAATCTACAGGGTAAGCTCAAATAAAAAGAAAATTGGTGAATCAGTTGTTCAACTTAAAGAAAATACATAGACTATTTTACAGAGATGAGGAATAGTAAAGAGAACAAGAGATATGAAGATTAGCTCAAAAGTTTCAAACTAGCCCTAGCTGGTTTGGCTTAGTGGATAGAGCATTTGCCTGTGGACTGAAGAGTCCCAGGTTCGATTCTGGTCAAGGGCACATGCCCAAGTTGTGGGCTCGATCCCTGGTGAGGCCATGCAGGAGGCAGCCAATCAATGATTCTCTCTCATCATTGATGTTTCTATCTCTCTCTCACTCTCCCTTCCTCTCTGAAATCAGTAAAAATACATTTTAAAAAAGTTTCAAACTAAAGAAATTAAAGTTTTATAAGAAAGAAAAGAGCATGGGGAGGAGGTAATATTCAAAGGAATAGTGGCTGAGCCTTTCCAAAATTAAAGGAATAAATCCTTAAAATATGGAATATTCTGTTAGGAATGGTTAACCCTTTTGCTAAGAGATCTTGATACTATTGGAAAGTGCCAAGGAAGCATGAAGAACCACATGATTTTTTTACAACTGTGTGGGAGCTTAGAAATTACAGAGTTTCAAACCTGACTCCATTGACTCTCAGAGATATTGTTGCATCTGGTCAGGTCTGCTCCATTCAGGCATTTAGAACAGGACTGAGTAACTTCGGGAGTTTCCATTTAAATTGATTGCAACACAAATTGTGTCCCTCAGAGCTATGCAGTGTACTGGCTTATTCATTGGTCACAAGGAATGCTCAAGGTCAAACTCTCAAGATTAAAAAATATAGCCAGAGATCCCACTTATGTTACTTGATTCTACTAAATTGTGTTCTTCTTAAAGGCTATAAATATTAAACAGACATAATTGTTAAAGGACCATTTGGTGTGACAAGGAATCATTTCAAAATGAAATAATCATGATCTATCTACACCCTTTTTACTCTTACCTTTGTTGATTATAGCCCTGTTTGAAACAGACTCTGTACCATAGATTTATTAAGGCTCCAGGTGCTACGTGGGAAAAAATCAAGCTTATATGTGGAAAAAACCATCAGGGCTATTGATTGGGCCATCTAGCCCTAGAGAATTACTAAATGTGTTATTTCTCAGCTCTGTCCCCAGGGCTTGTCCCGTGAAGGTGTCCTCTTTCCTTCAGAAAAGGAAGAAGTTCTGCCTGACTTTCTGCAAACATGATATTTTGTTGTTTTTTTCAATAACTGAGAAATCAAAGAGACAAATTACAAACTCAAAAAAAAAGTGCGATGTAATTCTGAGACTGGTGGCAGAGGTTAGAAAGGCATGGAGAATGAACATTTTTCTTCTGGCTTTGTCTGATAGATCTCCATGATTGCTTTGTCTAAAGTTCCCGATCTCTACTTTGCTATAGCTCTTGTTCAAGGGATAAAAAGATAAATCAATGTTTGTTTCCATTGTAGGTCGGTGTCATGCCTAAGTCTCCCAAAGTTTTGTAATCCTGATATTTCTTCTCTAGATGTACAACAGACAATTATATCAAAGAAGACATCATTTTTATGATTTAAGGGCTCGTCCTCAGCCACTAAATACCAACATTTTTGCTCACTTTTGGGTATTATTGAAGGGAGAGGAGTAGGAGCTCTTACCCTTGTTTTAAGCTAGTTTTCTATTTTAAATACCTTATGCAACCTGAATAACCTGAGCATTCTGGAAAATCCTTAGGACATACTACTTTGTCACCCAACTACTGTATTGAAGTTCAAATTAAAACTAGTTAAATAAGAAGGGAGGACAGAGTTCCTTTATCCTTTGTACTGTGTAACTTTGAACTTGAAACCAAATTCAGTTGCCTGGCGTCTGCTTGCTGTGAGGTAACCTCAAAGGCAAAGTCTTTCAAATGACTGGTTTTCCAGGTTACTTCTTAATGGTACTGCCTAACCTCTTATACCCATGCTGTATGGCCTTTGTACAATTGGTTTAATGAGTATATCCTCTAATTGCCCCCCGAAGTGGCTTTTCATCAAGAGCATTAAGGATTTTACGAGGTTAGTCCACCTTTTGAACTAAGATCTGTCCTTGAATTAAGAATGTGTGTATCCAATATACATTATTTATTCACTTCTAATGGGGCAATTCCTGACATAAACCTTTAAAAAAATTGTTTTCATTATTACAGAGCAAAGCATGTTGTTTTTCTAAGTTGCAGGTTGTTTTCTCTCTTCATTTCTTATGTTATTTTGCCTTTATAACTCTCACCTCCTAGCTTTACAGTATAAACACACAGGCAGGCAGATAGTTAGTGAAAAATATTTATTCAGTATTCACAAAGAATGTTTAAAACACTGAGAACGGCTACAAAGAATATAAATATAATAATAACAGAGTAATGGGACAGTGTGGGCACTACTTCGGTAGGAAATATATTGAAGAATTTTATGAGAAAATTGATATTTAAATTCCTACCTGATGAGAAAAAAAGCAGTCATGTGAAAATTTAAGATGTAAAGAGGGGATAAAGTAGAAGAGAAATCAGAGTTTCATATGATCCAAGATCTTTAAGACTATAGTAAAGAACCTGGGATTTCATTCCATCTCATTATATTCTATTTCACTGGGAAATAATAAAAGCCTTTAACAAAGAGGCAAGTCATATTTTAGAAAGTGTAACTACTTTCTAGAGGAAGTTGACTAGTAACAAAGGTGCACACTAGTTAAAGCTGTAAAGGCAGATCTTGTTCAGCAACTACTGCACTTGGAGCAAAAAACTTCAGCAGCAAGAGAACTAAGTTCAATTCCGAAGACAGTAAAGACAGCTGTGACTTTATAGCCAACAAGTAAAGTGCAAAGGTCAGTGGAGGAAAAATTATGAAGAAGAGATAACAGGAGTAGGGAGATTCTTACTAAACTGGCCTAAGGAGATTCTTGCTAAAGACAGGACAAATGACTTAGACATCAAGGGTGGGAAATGAAGAAGTTGATTAGATATGAAGAGTTATCAGAGGTCAAGGGTGAGAGATTCTTGCTAAGCTGACTTAGCAGGATTCTTTGCTAAAATCAGCTTACATGGGTCAAGGACAAGGCTCATGGAGGAGACCTAGTCCAATGGAGGGCCCAGAAGAGACGGTCCAATACTTGGTCAAGAAAAGACTCTTTGTTACTACCTCTGTTTATATAAAGTACTCTAAGGAGGCTAAATAATCAAAGTAGAGAAACCTATTAGGTGTTTGTTATGTTAGTTTAGATGAGAGATCATAATAGCTTTAGCATAGAAAAATGCCAAGAAAATGTTCTTTGGGGATAAAATTTTTTAAGATAAACCTGACTAAATGTACTATCGGGAAGGAGTGAATCCACGGAGATCTTCAGCTTTTAGGCTGAGCAACTGGGTAGAAACAGTGTCAATTACAGATATGGATAGATTTGCAGAAAAATGTCAGGTGTAGGGTGTGCAGGTAGATCAATAGTCCTTTGTGGCCAGGTTCTATCTGAAATGCTGCCCCACAACTCAATTCAATGTTAAATGGATAGTTGAGTTTGGAGCTGAAGGGTTAGAGCAGGGCTGGGGATACAGAGAAAGAAGCCTTTGACAGAAGTGGGGTTTAAATCCATGGGACTAGATGGAATCAGTTGAGTAACAAACAGAAAGTAATACAGTTTCCTCTACCCTTTGGTCATAAAAGATCAAGAAAGTACTCGGAAGCCCTCAGAGCCAATATTTTGATGCAATCAGCATGCAGGAAATGAACATAGAAAAATGCAATGGGCTCATACACACTCTGTGATTATTCAGGTCCTTCATATTTTACAAGAAAAATAAGGAGAAAGGAACTAAAACATTGAGTGTTTATTCTGCCATAACCTGCGATCAATTTTCCTCAAAATTGTTCCCTTTAATTGTCTCCATGAAGTAGCTATAATTTTAATTTTAGGGAGGACTAAACCAAGCCTTAAAAAGAAATATGAAAACTTTCTGATATGAACACGGCAGGGCTGGGGTTTGAACCCACAGTTGTCTGGTTAAAAAGCTTGTGCACAGCTCATTAACAAAGAATTCTCTTGAATTGTGTTCAGAAGGGAGTAAATTAATACCACCCCAAGTATATAAAATTAAAACTCTCACAGTTGTCGGTTCCCCGAATTAAACACAGCTAAGAAAACTAAGGTCCACAAAACAGGGGAACTGGCTTTAAGAGGGGCTTTCAATTCCAGTGCATATCTCTAAGGCTCTCTGTGTTCCCCAAGTTACCTCGATGTGGCCACTGAAGTTGGGAGCATCGAATGGAAAGTGATGAAAAAATGGAAAGTTTTACTACCGTTTAAGATCCCATTCTGGATACACACATGTCCTTCCAAATTAATGATGACTTTGGTTGTTTGAAATAAAATGCCTTATTTCACTGTTTTATGGCTCATTGTGTTGCACATTAAGGAGCTATGCACGGGCATTTGTTTTACCAGAGTTTATGAGACTGTGTCCAGCCAATGTGCTTTTCTATATTTCAGCCTCCTTTTCTCAGAGGCCTATAACAGGACTGACATTTACTTTGGATTCATAATCAATTAATAGTTCATATAATTGACTTCTATTCCCCAGATCTGCTTCTCTGTTCAAAGTGCCCGACCTTGCCGTGTCTTTGTCATTCTACTATGAATCAATAACCATTTCTTCAAATAACACAGCTTGAGGAATGTGTGTGAAAGGACGGGATGCCAACTAAAAAAGCACATCTGAATTTGGGGTTTTCAACCCAATTCATTGGTTGCTTTGATATTGTGTTAGCACTGGCACTGGATGAGATTTTCATTTTACATTTATATTCTTAAACAATCTACTATTCTGCTTTTTCAATTTTTATTGGTGGGAACACTTGAGTTCTATTGTTTTCAAATATATAACAGTTATTAACCATAGTCATCGTATTTTACATTACCAGTGGTTCTCAACTTTACTCATGCCGCGACCCTTTAATACAGTTCCTCATGTTGTGGCGACCCCCAATTTCATTGTCACAAATTGAACATAATTAAAGCATAGTGAGTAATCACAAAAACAATATGTAATTATATATGTGTTTTCCAGTGGTCTTAGGCGACCCCTGTGAAAGGGGTCGCAACCCAAAGGTTGAGAACCACTGCATTAGACCCTCAGAACATAATCTTAGACCTGAAAGTGTGTGCTCTTTTACTAACCTCTCACTTCCCCAACTTCTCAGGGCAACCACTTTTCTATTCTCTCTTTCTATGAGTTTGACTTTCTTTCTCTCCTTTTTTTAAATATTCCTCATATAAGTGATGACATGCAGTGTTTTTGTTTTTCTCAGTATCCTTAACCCATGTCACCAAATAGATAACTTATTTTAAGTAAGAAAATTTATTTAAAGTGTTGAGTGTACCTATTACATGGTTAATAAATGAGAAGACGAAATGAATTGTGGGGTGAGCCACCTGCAAAATTGGGTACAGGGCTCAAGGCAAGACAATAGTAAGTGTAAGAGTCCTACGGCAGAAGCACACTTGACATTTTAAAGCAACAGCAAAAGCAATCGTATGGCTGGGGCAGATTCAGCGATAGGAGAGTAGTAGAAATATATGGAGTGTATTCAGGGACCAGATAATAGACTTTTAGTGCACGGTAAATACTTTGGGTTCTATTCTAAGTGTTTAAGAAGGGATTGGGGGGTTTTGATTAGGGGAGTGGCATGATTTGTCTTATGGCTTATTTAAGTGATCACTATTTAATAGTAAATAATTAATGTATGTAAATACAGGGTGGGACAAAAGTAGGTTTATAGTTGTTCGTATAAAAAATACAATAATTAATAAATAGTAATACAAGAATAAACTGTTTCACAAGCTCACAACTAGAAATCTATTTTGCCCTGTATATATATTTACACATATACACATATACATTGGGTTCAGACATACACATATCTATCTATCTCTATCTCTATCTCTATCTCTATCTCTATCTCTATACCTATACCTAATCTATATATATATCTGGTACAGATCAGATACCTATATTGCTGATTCATATATTAAAATATACATATAAAATTATATATATATATATATCTGAAAAGAGTTCTTGAACCCAATTTATAATCTACACTAATCTACACTAATAAAAGAGAAACATGGTAATTAGCGTATGACCACTACCCTTCCCATTGGCTAATCAGCATATCCTTATGCAAATTAACTGTCAGTCAACATGGCGGCCGGCAGCCATGCACTGAAGGGAACAGGGAGGCTTGCTTGCTCCAGTGATGGCAAACTCCAACGTTCCCCGCCTGACTTGCCGGCGTCTCAGCTGCAACTCTAAGCAACCATGTTGCAAATATAGAAGCTAAACAAAACCCTAGAAACCGGCTTTCAGTCAGCCGGGCTTCAGCCAGTCAGACCGCAACATTGTATCAAATACAGAAGGTAAAGGCCAGAAACCTGCTTTCAGCAGCGAGGCCTCAGAGCTAAAGCTGGCCCAGAATAGAAAAAAAGAAAAAGAAAAAAAGGAGCAGTTGGGAGCTTCAGTCACCCGCCAACCTGAAAACGGCCCTCAGCCCCTCACCTAGCCTGGCCAGGCACCCCAGTGGGGACCCCCACCCTGATCCAGGACACCCTTCAGGGCAAACCAGCCGGCCCCCATCCATGCACCAGGCCTCTATCCTATATAGTAAAAGGGTAATATGCCTCCCAGCACCGGGATCAGCGGAGCAGCAAGGCTCCCGGCACCGGGATCAGCGTGACAGGGGGCAGCGCCCAAATCCCCTGATCGCCCTGCAGCTCTGTGTGTGACAGGGGGTGGGGCCACAACCTCCCTATCTGCCCTGCTCTGTTCGTGACAGGGGAAGGCACCCCAACCCCCTGATCGGCCCTGCTCTGTGGGTGATAGAGGGTGGCGCCCCAACCCCCCTCAACAGGCCTTGCTCTGTGTGTGACAGGGCAGAGCCATAACCTCCCCATTGGCCCTGCCGTGAGAGTGACAGGGTGCAGCGCTCCAACCCCCTGATCGGCCCTGCTCTGTGTGTGACAGGGGGGAGCTCCTCAACCCCCTGATGGGCCCTGCTCTGTGCATGACAGGGGGGAGCTCCTCAACCCCCTGATGGGCCCTGCTCTGTGAGTGACAGGGGGCAGCACCCCAACCCCCTGATCGGCCCTGCTCTGTGAGTGACAGGGGGCAGCGCCCCAACCCCCTGATTGGCCCTGCTCTGTGAGTGACAGGGGGCAGCACCCCAACCCCCTGATCCGCCCTGCTCTGTGCGTGACAGGGGGTGGCACTGCAACCTCCCCATCGACCCTGCCTTGAGTGTGACAGGGGGCGGTGCCCCAACCCCCCAATCGGCCCTACCCTGAGCGTGACTGAGGGTGGCATCACAACCTCCTGATCCTCCCTGCTCTGTGCATGACAGGGGGCGGCGCCCCAACTCCCCAATCGGCCCTGCTCTGAGCCTGACCAGGGGCTGCACCTAGGGATTGGGCGTGCCCTCTGCCACCCGGGAGCAGGCCTAAGCCAGCAGGTCATTATCTCCCGAGGGGGGGGGTCCTAGACTGCGAGAGGGCACAGGCTGGGCTGGGGGACCCCCCCCAACCCCCCCCCCCCCCGAGTGCACAAATTTTTGTGCACCGGGCCTCTAGTTCTTATTATAAGTCACAACTAATTTATATATATGGTTAATATATATAGCATTTATATACATAGAGAGAGTTAATTTCTATATTATATATAGAGAGTTAATTCTACTTTGGGACCCATATTGTATTTTTAACTCTAAATAAATAGGCAAAAATAAGAAATTGTCCTGAATTCTAAGACATTTGAATCTAATAAAGCAGGCAAGATTTGCCTGGGAGATGTACAAACATGTGAATGGACTGAGGTTTATTTATCATGCTCTCTGTCTCAGTGATCTCAGGTCTGCCACTTGTTATTTCTATAACCTCTGGTATGGTCTTTAGCATCATTGTGGTTTTATTTTCTATGAAATATTAAAAATAGTAGTAGTTATTTCAGGTAATACTAGTATATCGGAAGGCACTGGCTCCAAAGCACACTCTTCAAAGATACCACCATATAAGGCCTGTGTGTGGTTGTGTGTGTGGGTGGGTGGGGATGGATATAAAAACTAGCTATACAGTGTGTGGAATATAGTTGCAGTTATTAATAAAATCTTGGATATTAATGTATTTAAAAGAAATAAGACAGGAAGAAAGGAAGAGAGAGAGGGAAATTTAGGTATTTTCTAAATATGTGCTAAATTTACATTATCACATAAAGGTAGAGTAATAATAGCTGATACTTTCAAATTTGATGTGTTATTCTAAGTATTTTATACATCTTAAGTCAAGTTTGCCCGCATATCTTATATATAAGATGAGTAGTGTTCATATTTCCACTTTACCAAAAGAAAAATTAAGGCACAGATTTTGGATAAATTGTCCAAGGTCACACAGCAAATGCTCTGACCTCATGATTACACAAGACATCCTGGTGATCCAAATATTAGTAATATGCCACACTCAGTTATTCATTCATCAGATGTGATGTATTGCTTAATACATATTATGCATTCATATTTTGCTGGTTTTCACTGATTAAACTTATCTCTTGAGTATTCTGCTGCTATATTTGGAAGAAAATTCCTTATAACTGATAACACAAAAAAATGGTGTAGTTTCTTACAAAGTCCCTGTAATCTAAAACAAGGAGAGAGAAATACAACCCCCTTCTCTCCCTGAGTCTGTAGCCATGGCCTCTATGTCCCCGTTCCTGTGAAATAATCACATCTTATTTAACTAACTTATTAAAGAGTACTTAATCATTTTTATTTTAATACTATATAAAATGACAATAGCTCTTCAAGCATACTTTCTAAGAGTGTACTTCACCTAAACAGCATGATCTTAGATTCTGATCTTTTCAATGTACTTAATTGAAAATTAATGTACTTAATTTCATGCAATTTATTACTTCCAATAAGCATTTTAAATGTGCAATTTAGAATGTTTACATTTTACATTATTATTATAATTCACTATAGCTAAATAAATGTTATTTAAATCAGAATAAATAACATGTTTTGTGTGTGTTTGTGTGTGTGTGTGTGTGTGTGTGTGTGTGTGTGTGTGTTTAACCAAATGAAGTAAGTTGTGGGTGAGTTATGGAGTTATGGAGGAAATTGCACTGGAGAATGTGTGAGGATTAGAGAATGTCCTCCAGCAATTATTCACACCATCATTTCACTACCATTATGAAGCTGTTATAAAGTGCTTTAGGACCTGGTGGACTCTCCCTTACATGAATTGCTGTGTTTTATTTGTTTGTTTGTTGTTTGTTGTGTGTGTGTGTGTGTGTGTGTGTGTGTTTTTCTTTTACAGAGAACTCATATTTATCCACAGGATTCAGGACTCTCAGGAAATTTATTAATAGACATTCACCATGAGTCTCACTATATATGTAATAAATGATTCTCTAGGGAAATTATGCATTGTTTACGAGCTGCACAGATTTTGTTGGAAAACAATAGGCCAAGATGATTAGTTAAAATGTGTAGGCTTGTCTACTAATTAACTTGAGGACATTATAGAGAATCATACTCAGATTGTTCTCAGGCACATAACCCATGATTGAGTCCTAAGATGACAGGATAGGAAGCTTTTAATTGGAAATAATTACGTTTTGCTATATGGCACTTGGGATAATGAGGACTCTGATGTGTTAGGAATTAATCATTTTGGTGATACAATTTTCTGTAAATAAAGGGAGGGGGTTGTGTGGCGTGGTGATGGATACAGACACTTATCTGCTCAATATTACTGACGGACAGTCAGAAAGCCAATATCAGCCAATTTAGAAAAGCAGCCAATTCAGCTTGGTTATCATCAACAGTGTCGCCCATGAGTGTCCAGCATCAAAGTGACAGTTTTGGTGTCGACACAGGGCAAAGCTGTGAAAGATATCAGAGGTAGCTAAAGGCTTTCCACTACACTGGACAAATAAGACTCTGGGTGATGACAAATGCAACACTATGAAATCAAATGCATAAAACTTTACCAGTTGCAAAATAAAATGCTATTTTTTTCTTTACATATACTACAAAAGTTTTTGTCTTCTTCAAGTCAAGCCTGAGTTGACTGAGAGGTAGATTCCAAAAAAGAAGTCCAGTTCACCTTAGGCTGTCAAATATAGCAGAAGTGGTAAAACTCTATGGCTGTATCCTCAATGGGAGCAGGGTCAGAGATGAATGTTGGCAGTTAAAACGGAAGCAATTTTATGGACTAGTTTAACTTTCTAACAAACGTGTGGACAGAGGGAGAGCATGGCCCGAGGGAAGAGGCTAGTGGTAAATCACAACGTGGATTCCACCTTCCCGTAACTTGGCTGTTTATATATTGACAAAGTCAGGTTAATGTGAACACCAGGTTAACCACATGAAGGAAAAGACTTTCACCAAAGGGCAGCCGAGGGCAGATGGATAGTTGATGATAGTGAACAGTGGTTATTGATCAGTTGCTCCCATGTGTAACCTTGTGTTCCCGGCAAAGGCACCCCATTGTACCCACATCTTACCCTTTACCCTCATTGTCTCTAATTCACTCAGAACAGCTTTGCAAAGAGCTAATGGAAAATGACAGTGTATTAAAAATGGTTCTTACCCTTTCTAAAGAAAGATGAATTGTAAATAAAATGGTTTGTTAAACCTTGGTTGTTGAAATAATAAACCATACATTCAGTATTTATTTTGGTATGATAAGATGCTGGCAAGTATCTGAGGCAAAAGCATGTATACAAATCATCACAGAAATTGTTTTTTTTCTCACAAAAAATGTGCAGAAAGCACATTCACTTTAAAAAAATAAAATAGGATTTTGGACAGAAGATTTCTGTTCTTTGTATGGAGATTTAGCTTGCTTCATATCTTAGTCTATCAAGAGATATTAACACAGAAGAAGAATGATATAATTTATTAAGTACAAAGAAACTGTTTAAAACATTTGTAAAACAGTTGTAATAGATTTCTCTGCATATCATTTAGAACGATTTAACATCTTGATCAGTTGCATTTATCGATGTTGTTGGAGATCTTAGCTCCATTGGCTAGTAAGAATGTCCTCACTGTCATATCATCTTGCCTGGTCTTTCCTACTCCCACTCCTCCCATGCCCAGGAAGGAATCAGATAGCCCGAAATCTTAAAAATAATCTGTCCAAAGCAGTGTAGCAAGCTGGTCTAGGAGATTATGTCTCTGAAGTTGTCAGTTCTGAGATTCTTCTAGAGAATGACCTCAAGAAGCAAATCTCACTGTAATCACTTACTTTTCACAACAGGATCTGTGAGGTGAAGGGTGGCACTGCGCCTGCTGTTCTGCAGTTACACTAAAGCCAAAGGAAGAAAGAGCATGCTTGTGCAAAGGAGGCTGGAGAAAAGAAAGCATTTCCTGAAAATGGATAAAGGTTTCCCAACAAAAGCTGTTCTGAAAAATGTTTCGCTTGAATTCTCTACGTATAGGAACAATTCTTACAGTTAGCACCCTTACTGGAGGATATGCCTAATGTCCAAACAGTTCAACAATGGCAAACTAAGTGTAGAAGTGAATCTTCTTTCATCAGCTTTCAGAAATATAGAAAAGTGAAGAAAGAAAATGCAGCACAGGGACATTCATGCAGGTTCTCACTGCTGGCCAGCAGTGTCACTACCTCTGTAGTCCTCTAAACACACAAATGTAAATATTTCATTTTCAAAAGGCCGTCCAGGATATGTGTGGGGTGCATCTCGTGCATGGGAATATACATATACATGATATAAGTCTATTCTATTTTTATATGTGCAGTAAATATTACCCAAATAGTTAAAGAAACATCAGCATTAAATGTAAAGGACTAACCTATATAATTTTTTTAACCAATGTTAATATTCTATAAATTCTATTAAAAATTCTATACGAATTCCAACAAATTCTATTTAAAAAGAAAAGTAAAGGACTAAGAGGCTGCTTCAGCGGGTCACACTTTATGTAAATATTTTACACACTATTGCTCCACCTCACTAATGACCAAGAACTCTCATGCTATTCTAAATCAGGCTTCTCGTTAACTGAGTGAACTAAGGCAGGTATTTCTGCTGAATTGGGCAAATTGTGTGGTAGCTTTGTGATATGAACAAGTTTCCATTAGTTTCCAGGAAGAAATCACAAAATTGATTTTCATCTGTGAACTGAGACAGGACTTTAACATTCTCCAGAGAATGAAGGAAAGAAAGATTGTAGGTGGTGCACATAATTATTTCAGGATATTTAACATGGGATATAATTTAATCATGTTCTAATGAAAGCCATGAAAACCCTAATACATGTAACATGTTTCTTACACAGTTTTGTGTTATATGTAGCATCTTTCCATAAACAGTAATAAAAACACTGAGGGTATATTTTAGGTTGAAGCTGGAACGTCCAAACCACTTAAATGTTTCTTCAAGCGAGATTTCAATCCTCCCAAACCAATCTTCCAACACAAGTTTCATGAGCATAGACACTTAATAAGTACCATTGAATGATGATTAACTTCCCAAATTACTAGCTAATTAATCTGCTGTGAATTTAATTGATGGATTCAGCCCTCCAAGTCAGAAGCTAGTAGGGTGGGCAGTCTCAAATTAATTTCTCTTGAAAAACCAGAAAGCTAGAAAAATCCTATTAATTTATGCTAAATATAACTGACTAGAGAAAAATATTTTTATAAGGTGCAGGCTATTGTGTCCTTTCTTTTCATTTCAGTACTAAGTAGTCAAGGTGGCAGGTTGGTCCTGCTTTTAATGGTATCCTTCAATGAAAGCTGATCTATAAGTAAATACTATGGGCTGAGAGATTCAACTTAGAGTTCTTGCAATTGGGCATTGCAATATAATTTTGAAATAAATATCAGTTCAGATGGAAGAGCCTGAAATATAATATTCTGAGAAATCAACAAGAAAAAGTATTTGTTCCAGGTCACACATGTTAGTAAGGGTCAAAATAAGACCTTAATAATATGTGTGAGATTGAATGAATGGTTTGGTCTCCTGTCAGGAAAACTATAATTAATAAATCACAAATAATTATCATTTGTGGAGCATACACTATGTCCCAGGCAATGCAATTATTTATAATTTGTAAAATTTCTTGAATATTATTGAAAATATTTTAAAAATGAAGAAACTGAACAAAGAAGTTAACAATTATAGAACTACAGTTTAAAGCCAGATGTGTGTAACTCTAATACCTGAGGTTTCTAAACTTTCTTACTCCTTCAAAAATAAAATAAAACAGATCAAAACAAATAAAATATACACATATTTCTATAATAACTACAGAAAGTGTGTCTACAATGTTCTCACTTCCACAACTCAATATGTTGATCTAAAGTCAGCACAATGTAACTGCTTTTGTTATTTCACAGGTGTTTTTTTCTTTGTTGTTTTTGTTTTGTGGGTGGGTTTATTTGCCATTGATATTGTTTCAAAATGCTAAACTAGGTGTGAGAGAAGCAGGGTTGAGAATTATAAAAGTAAAATCCCAAATGAAAATGTCTTTTTATATTTGGTTTCCTGGAGAACACATGAATTTTGAGTGGAAAGGAACAAGTTTATTTTGGGTTCCATAAGACAGATAAACTACCCCTTGGGGCAGTGGTTCTCAACCTTCCTAGTGCCGCAACCCTTTAATACAGTTCCTTATGTTGTGGTGGCCCCCTACCATAAAATTATTTTTGTTGCTACTTCATAACTAATTTTGCTACTGTTATGAATCGTAATGTAAATATCTGATATGCAGGATGTATTTTCATTGTTACAAATTGAACATAATTAAAACATAGTGATTAATCACAAAAACAATATCTACACTAATAGAAGACAAACATGCAAATTGACCATGCCTTTGTTACGCCTTAAGCCACGCCCACCAGCCAATCAGAGCGACTATATGCAAATTAACCCAACCAAGAGGGCGGCCGGCAGCCACAGAGCTGGAGCAAGCAGAAGGCTTGGTTGCCCCAATGTTGGAGGAAACCAAGCTTCCCACCTGCCGCGGCAGCTCTGAGCTCCACTCAAAGCAACAAAGTTTCAATTATGGAAGGTAAATAAACCCCAGATACCTGCTTTCAGCCAGCCATGGCCACGAAGCTAGAGCGAGCAGGAGGCTTCCCTCCCGCCTACCCTGGCCGGCTCTGAGCTCCTCTCAAGGCTATAAAGTTTCAATTATAGAAGGTAAATAAGTCCCAGAATAAAGAAAAAAAGGAGAGGCTGGGAGCTTCTGTCGCCGGGGGCCTTGGCCAGCCTGAACGGCCATCAGCCCCTCACGCAGACTGGCCAGGCACCACAGTGGGACCCCCACCCTCATCCGGGACACCCTTCAGGGCAAACCAGCTGGTCCCCACCCATACACCAGGCCTCTATCCTATATAATAAAATGGTAATATGCAAACTGACACTAACAGCAGAAAGACTGGGAATGACTGGTCACTATGACACACACTGAACACCAGGGGCCAGATGCTCAATGAAGGAGCTGCCCCCTGGTGGTAAGTGGGCTCCCACAGGGGGAGCTCTGCTCAGCCACAAGCCAGGCTGAAGGCTGCCAGTACAGCAGTGGTGTTGGGAGCCTCTCCCACCTCCTCAGTAGCACTAAGGATGTCTGACTGCAGCTTAGGCCTGGTCCCCGCTGGCAAGTGGACATCCCCCAAGGGCTGCCGGGCTGCCAGAGGGATGTCTAACTGCCAGCTAGGGCCCAATATCCCAAGGAGTGGGCCTAAGCCAGCAGGTGGACATCCTCTGAGGGGTCCCAGACTGCAAGAGGGCATAGGCCGGGCTGAGGAACCCCCCTGAGTGCACAAATTTTTGTGCACCGGGCCTCTAGTGTAATTATATATGTGTTTCCCATGGTCTAGGGCGACCCCTGTGAAGGGTCGTGCGACCCACAGGTTGAGAACCACTGCCTTGGGGTATCAAACTGCTAAACTCCGAACAAGTTCAATTAGAGTTTGGGGAAGAAATATTCCTTAAGCACTCTTCAAAGAGCTTAACACACTGCTGGGATCTCCTCTAAACTTTGAACAAACCTTCACCTCCATTCTGACCCAGAACTCCCACTAGGGCCAGTTGAGTTGCTCTTGAACTGAGTGAACTAAGAAAGGTATTTCTATACTGGGCAAATCGTATGGTAGCTTTGTGAGATGAGTTCCTTATTTTTATAATTCACCTTTTTTGAATGCTCTTCACTAAATAGCTACTAGAAATGATGGTGATTATATTCTATTGTAATAGAGAAGTCTGGGTATAAGATTTCACTATTCAGGCAGAATAGATTTAATATGCTTTTCTTTTCTTTTTAATTTTTTAAATTTATTTTTTTAATCCTCAGTGGAGGATATGTTTATTGATTTTTATTTTTTTATTTTTTTTTGAGAGAAAGAAGCATTGATACGAGAGAGAAACATCCATCAGTTGCTGCCTGCCCCGGCCCTGATCTGGATGGATCCGGCAACCCAGGTATGTGCCCTGACCGGATTCAAACCCTCAAGCTTTTAATGTACCAGACAATGCTCCAACCAACTGAGCCACTGGGCCGAACACAAGCTCCTCATATATGTTATGCGTGGCTGTTGGTATTGGTGATACAAATATGAGAAAATGGATACCCGACAATGTTGTTTATTGTTTACATCCATTCATCTGCCTTCCTTGCTGGCCTTTTCCTTTGTATGTCCAACTTGCTGCTATATAACTCAGGAAAGGTAAGCTTTGTTCCTGGTCCATGGGTCAAGCATGCTTAACCCAAGTTTAAGCCAGTCTCAGTGGTTCCATTTGATTTACTGGTAATGAGTATGCAGCCTTGTTGCGGCTAATGTATCATGAGGGAAATAAATTAGAAAAATTTCTGGGAGGTTTTCATTTAAAAAAAGCAGAGTGGAAGGAAGGAAGGAAGGAAGGAAGGAAGGAAGGAAGGAAGAAGGAAAGAAGGAAGGAAGGAAGGAAGGAAGGAAGGAAGGACTTTTTTTTTCTAAACTTAATGCAATATATATACACTTACACACCTTCTTCTGGAAATACTAAGGGGTTTTACATTCCTAA
The DNA here is from genome assembly GCF_000147115.1 of Myotis lucifugus. Taxonomy (NCBI): domain Eukaryota; kingdom Metazoa; phylum Chordata; class Mammalia; order Chiroptera; family Vespertilionidae; genus Myotis; species Myotis lucifugus. The sequence goes on along the minus strand of NW_005871440.1, from coordinate 759,552 downwards.
ACAATTCATCTAAAATCTATTCTGATTATATTACATTTAACCACAATGGATCAGGAAAAGACAGATAGTTAAATGATAGATAGATAGATAGATAGATAGATAGATAGATAGATAGATGATAGATAGATAATGACAGCTAAATTCAGTAGATCTGCAGTTGTTTTGTTATCTATAATCTTTAAAACATTTAATGATGATTTTGAGATAGAGCTCTATGTACCTATAAATGCCAGTAGTTGAGTGTGCTAAAGGATGTAGTAATCTTATTTATCTTTATTTATCTTAATGTCTAAATAAGTTTTTACAGTGAATAAATTATGTAGATATCAATTATGAAGAAGCTTAAAATCCCAAAGATCAATATAAAGTAAAGGTTCATTGGCATTAAGTAAATCACCAAAAAGGATGACTGCAATACAATTTTTCAGTCTTTTGAGGTACAATTATATAGGTAAATGTTTGAATTATGCAATAATCCACATGAGATTTAATCAGTTTTATTTTTTTAATCAATGAAAATCAGATGGGAATAATAAATGCTTATATCAAGTATTCAAAATAAAGTTAAATCTCAAAGTCATTTTTGAAGACATTTTTGTACTTTGATTTGTGAATGTTATTTTTTAGATAAATATATCTACTTAGAGAAGCAAATTGAACACTTTGCCCAAGTGGTCACAATTTTAATTGACTCTTAGGTTGTAGGGCACTTCACCTCCTAATTGCTTTTAAAAAGAAAAGGGTATTTTGTAAATAAACACTGAAATTTAACTTTAGGGAGATGACAGACAGGCACATAAAAGTAATTATTGTGTCTCTCAAAATGCCTAGAAATTAAAAAAAAAACATATTTAAAAAAACATATTTTAAAAAAAGTGTACTCTCAGGTAAAACTGAATAGATTTTGTAAAAATGAAGAACTCTTAAAGATACAAAGCAGGCAGATGTATTCAACTAATAAAAACAAAACACAAATCTCAAGTACCTGTTTAAGAATCACTATTAGGAGCTCCAATTTCAAAAACCATAAATACAAAGAACAGCATGAGGACCTGTGACAACCTTAGAATGATAAATAATACACGGCTGAACCGATCTGATTAAGTTGCTCTTTCCTCCCTTGCCTGGGCTCTGCTTTGGGTCACTAAGGTCTTTATCCACAGATCAAAGCAGCCAAGAGTTGGGTGTTTGAGGTAAAGACAACATGAGGCTCCCCTACAGCAACCTTCTCAACACCCACAACAAATGCTACCACTGGAAACCTCCTGGCAGCACATCTATTTCCAGAATTACTATAATAAATTCCTAAAATCAAAAGGCCACCTCTTGTTTGCTTCAGTCTCTAAATCTTGCCCAAGTTCCTCTAGAGAACTTCAGGAAGGTACAATGAAGGGACTCTGAAAATACAGAATCCAGCCTATCTCAGTTAGATTAGTACATTTCCACACACTCCTCAAAGTGGCTTGGGAAAAAAAAGAGAAAAGATAATACATTTTTTGCCAATTTCTAGTTTATAATAAATAAACACATGTACATATTAAAAAAAAACAACAAAAAACAACTGACTCATTCTGCCTCATGAAGAAAATACTTTTACAATTTAAGTTATCTATTTTATCTAACAGATGCATTTTAAGTGAGAAAATAGGTATTACATTTTACCATACATTAAAATGCATAGATAAGGAATAGTAATAGGAGGTTTTTAAATTTTTTCCTATGCAATAATGTCATGAACACATTAAAAAGTCAGGTTGTAAGTGGTTTATGGGTTGCACATGTCCTCTCACTAATCGAGTCTGAAAGCCTACTACAAAGAAATGTGTGGCATAGGATTAGGTTTTCTGAGTTTGTCCAGACCTGTGTACTCCCCTAGGAAAAGAAGCAGATTAAACAGATACACCAGGTTACCAGAGGAAAGGGGACTGGGGTGGAGAGTAGAAGAGGGTAAAGGGAGTCAAATATATGTTGTGGCCTTGGCCGGTTTTGCTCATTGGATAGAGAGTCAGCCTGCAGGGGTCCCAGGTCGATTCCAGTCAAGGGCACATGCCCGGGTTTCGGGCTTGATCCCCGGTAGGGGGCATGTAGAAGGCAGCTGATCAATGATTCTCTCTCATCATTGATGTTTCTCTCTCTCTCTCTCCCACTCCCTTCCTCTCTGAAATCAATAAAAATATATTTCAAAAAATAAAAAAGAATACACACATGCACCACACACACTCTGCCCCATGCTCAGAAGAATAATGCCTCCCAAAGATGCCTATGTTCAAATCCCTGGAATCTGTCAATATGTTAGGAGAATTAAGGTTGCAGTTGGAATTAAGGTTGCTATCAATTGATCTTAATATGGGGAGACTATCCTGGCTCATGGGGCCAAGTCTAATCTACACTAATAAAAGACAAAGATGCTAATTGATGGTATCCTTCGCTACGCCCATCAGCCAATCAGAAGAATATGCAAATTAACCCAACAAAGATGACCATTAAATATGCATACTGCAGGAGGAGCGAGACAGTGCAATCCGCCCCCCTGCCCCACCGCCATCCCAGCCTGCCGTGTGTGACCTGGGGAGGCAGGGCAGGCAGCGCCGGACGCCACCTGCCCCTCAGGATTTGGCCTGCCATCTGCCACCCGGGGAGCGGGCCTAAGCCAGCAGGTGGTTATCTCCTAGGGGTCCCAGATTGTGAGAGGGCACAGGTTGGGCTGAGGGACCCTCCCCCCCCCCATCAGTGCACAAATTTTTGTGCACCGGGCCTCTAGTGTAACCATAAAGTTCACCAGTGGAAGAAGGAGGCAGAAATGGTGGTTGGAGTAATGGAATGGGAAAAGGACTCCACCTGTCACTGCTGGATTTGAAGATGAAGGAAGAGGAGCATGAGCCAAGCTATGCCCAGGTCTTGGACTTCACTCATCTGACTAAATAACGTGAAAAAGTTTAAAATGAAAGACAGTGGCCATTCTTTTTGGAAGAAAAATCAAGAACAGAGGCACAGGGCCTCAGGCATGAAATATATATAGGGCTAGTGAAAATATGACATCAACTTTGAACTGTTTCAGGAATATATCATTCAGTCAAATAAAAATGTACCAGCTAAAGGGAAATAACTAGTGTGGAGGAGAGATTGTTCCATAACATGACCTTGCCTGCCTTGCCTGACCGCTGCGGGACCCTGGTGCTAGGTCGAGCTAATGAGGTCAGACCTGAGACTGTCCTCCTGTAACCCGCTCAGAGACTGTCTGACCCTTCCTCTGCCCAGGTGAGCTGGTTCCTGGGACAAGCCCTCGCCCTGCATTGGGCAACTTGAAAGCAAAAAGGCATTGCTTAATTATTGCTGGTTAAACAGATTAAATAAGTAATGATGTTTAGGAATCATAGAATTGTAAAAATTACATAAAGTGATAGAATTTTAAAGGACCTAAAAAATCATCTAAACCAAACATTTAACAAGTGCAAGAACTTCCACTATAATACAGTATCATATTTTTGTTAATCACAGCCATTTTGTAGCAGAGACTCATTATTTCAAAAATTGAGAAAATTCCTATAATTTTGAAAAGCTGTAATTTTCAGAATATTTTCCTTATATTGTGCTAAATTGTAATATTTCATATATTGCACATATTTATCAGAGTTCAGAATAATAATAAAATTCATTCAGTGTATTTCCTATACCAAGCATTGCAACACAACCTTAAATAGAATATGAAAAATTTTACATAAATAAATCAAATCTCTTCAAATTTAATATACTGACACTTTGAAGTGGACTACTATTATCTGTAAAAGAATTATGTAATTGTCTGAAGAGATGCAATATTCATACCACATACCTAAATATATTCCCCCCCCCAGCCTTTAGGTTAAATTTTAAACTCAACATCACCTGACCAAGACAGTATAATTTAGATGCAAAACATCTTGGCTCACTGAAACCAATATAATTTACTCACACCAATAAAAGTAATTGCTGAAAAGAAAGATTTATTATTCAGTCAATTCAATATATTATAAACACAAACCAATATACAGTGAAAATCAATTTATTATTCTATATAAAGCATTTCATGTGGAAACCAATTTATAATAAACCAAAGACTTAGTGCTAGCCACATTTTTAAAAAGCTTGATATCATATTCACATAAATTCCATGCAAAAAAAAATAAGACTTGACTTGACTTGATAGCTATCCCAGAAAGAAACACTGCCTTTCTTCTTTCTACTGCCATCCACTTCCAAGAAAGTAAAAACTTTGCAAAAACTAGGTTTACCCCCTCCCCATTGTGAATATGAAAGAAAGGAATCATTAACAATACAGAAGTGGACTCTCCTTTAAAACACTGAGAATCCTTCCAATCTGGTAAGTAGTGGAAGTCACCATGAAGCAGCAGCTGTAGAACCACATGTTTGCTGACTTCAATTTTATATAAAGAAACAGCTTAGCAGCATGGATCTTGCAAATACGAACACATTTCTCCAATCCACATTTTAGATTTGCTGTAGCCAAAGGAGCACTTGCCAAAGTAATAGAGCCTTTGCAACTTGAAATGTGTAGTGTTTCCAAAACATTTCCGATGGTCTCTCCATGAGTCTAAGAGACACAGCCAGACACTGGTTTAACGGATGCAAAATGAGACATCTAGAGGCAATGACCTCTCTCACACAATCCCATCTCTTCTGTCCTCTACACATGAATAATTATGTGCAGGGATTTCTAGGGATTATCAGTTAAGAAAAAAAAAATCAGTCAGGACAATCTTAGAGGAGAGCTTTCCAAACTCATTTCAGTGGGATTGAACTAACTCCTACTCATTAAGATTCTTAGGGTGTGTCCATCTGAGTGCTGAAGAGATCACTAACAGTAATAGTCCCAGTAAACATGGCGGTAAGTCACTGACCCCAAGTGTCTTTGGGGATATCCTCAAAAATTAATGAAAAGAGCATTTGCTCTCAAATTTATGAGCATAGATTATGCAGGATTAACCCTCATTTTAAGACATTTAATTTATACCCAATATGAATTATATTATAAAATTAAAATCAGTTGTAATTTATAGATAATCTGTACTCTACCTGGTGACATGGGTGGCTGGTGCTTCCTTTAAAGCAGGGGTGGGGAACATCCAGTAAGACCCGCAAAATCACTTGGTCTGGCCCTGCATTAGGGGTGAGTTAATTAAATATTTGACCAAATACAGCAGGCTCATTTTTAAATTAATAATTTTGTATGGCCCACAAATGATGTTATAAATATCCAAATGGCCCTTGGCAGAAAAAAGGTTCCCCACCCCTGTTTTAAAGTAATAATGTATTGTATAAAAGTAAGCTTCTCACTGTTCCTTAATTAAGGCTTATTAAATTAAATAAGAAGCTCATTTAATTAATTAACAAAACTGAGGGTGCTCCAATGCCATGGTGGCCTGCATAAGGGAATGAAAATCTAAGCCAGTAAACACATCAAGGTGATAAAATTAAAACCTAAGAACAACCAATCACAAATAGCCAAGTAGGTTTTGAGCTATAGCCAATTAATAATTTCCTTACCTTGCCCCCCCTTTTCTCTATAAAAGCTTCTCCCAACTGCTATCTATGGAATGTTCCTAAAAAATTCCAGTTTGATGCTCCCAATTAAAATCAAGTTTCCAAAAAACAAACAAACCCACTCTTAGAATATTAATTTGCCTCAGCTTATCTTTTAGCAGGCGTTACTTTATAGGCTCAGTTTAAAATATTTTTAAAAAGTTCATCAACCAGTCAAAACAACCTGGTCACTTTCTCCCTCTCTAGTGTTGAACTTTATTTTATTTCCTTTCTTATACATTCCTACTGTTTCTTACTATAAAACCATAGAATTTTAAGTTTGAAAAGAATATCTAAGAGCTCAAGTGCATCCCTTAATTTTAGGATGTGCAAACTGAGGACGGGTGTGAGAAATCACTCAGCCTATCTTCAGCTAGCTGTAAGGCCATCATTTCACACCATGACAATGCCTTTATGTAATATTTTTTTAAAAGATCATTTCTTTGAACTCTATTGCCAGGTTCCTTTCTAAGAACTTCACATTCAATATTTTATTTAATAAAAACAATAAAATTATGAGTGAAAGGATATTATTTTTGCTATTATTTCAAATAAGGAAACTTCTTCAGCTAGTAAATTGATTAGTTGACTCAAAGTCTACCGTATTTATAATAATAATTGGATAGTCAAGATCTATAACTCTTCCCTTTTTCCCACGCTAATTTGAGTGCGTAATATAGATGAAAAAAATGATGACTCATTGTCAATCCTGGCCAGGCCCATATTTCCCTGCCCATCCAACTTCTCTATAGCATTTTTTATCCTTAGACTGCTGCTGTGTTACGGAAAACAAACACATGCACATGAAGAGGTAAACAGGGACAGGAAAAGAAAACACACATTTGGTGATATGTGAATATATGAGAAATACTCTAAACATTCACTTCCAGGAGATTTTACTGCAGAAGTCAACTCTTTGGACAACATTAAAGTGGAGATAAGTATAAAAGTAACAGGTTCAGCAACGTTACCACCAGCACCCAAAGTAACTTTGTTAGAAAAAGTGCTCAATCTACGTAGATAAGTAAAACTAGATGATCAAAATCCAAGCCCATAGAATGAACCAAGCTACATTTATTTCTTGAGTGCCTACAAGAATTTAGCTCTGCAGGATAGGTTGTAAGTATAAGGCCAGGAACTAATGTAGCTGTAGAAGTAGGTACAATACCTATAATGTTATTATTAAAAAATATAAAATACTAGAAAATTATCTTATTATGATTAAGTACTATAGATATTAACTGTCATAAGAGATGGAAGAAAAGGAACGATAGTAGCTGAATGGGCCAAATAATGTGTATTTGACCTCTTCCCACTCCAACTTTTCACCTATTTAAACTTAACTCTCACTTTCATTCTCAACTGGTTTGCTTTTCAGGTCTTGTCTGGGCTTTGTGTCCTATAGGAACTGAACAAAAACTTAAATCACAGTTGCTGTGCAATTTTCACCCCAAGTTCTTGTTTCCTGAGAGTTTGAATGGAAATCCATGATATATGAATGTGAGCTTCCCCAGTTGAACCCTAAAATAGTCTTCTTTGGGAATTCCAAGCCATGAGCAAAGGAAAATTTACATTGAGAAAAATTCCTCTTTCTCAGGAATTTAGCACTTGTGTGTGATTTATTACAGCTTAGCTATGCTTATAACAATATAGAGTGCCTTATATATGTACGTGTACATTTACAAATTTGAATTTATTTTAATTCCCTCAATACTTGTATGCTAACTGAATAGAAATCTATAAGCACATTATTTGTTTTATATCCCCCAAAACCATCCATGTAAAAAATTGAAAATATTAATATTTTAAAATTTAGCACATAAATAACAGTTAACACTTGTAAGCTTGTCTGGTTAATTACTGAATAGTTATTATAATGCAGTTGCTTCAGAAACATAAACCATAAACAAAATTGATTTTATATCCATTAACTTCCTTTTGATACTTACCATTATGTAGAGTAGGAGAGCGAAGAGTAACTAACACTTATTTTGCACCCAAATTCCACTAACCAGCTGGAGTTCTAAAAGTTGTTGATTATTAATAGTGCATAATAGTACTTTAAATAACATGAAACACTCATTGAGGGCTTAAAATATGTCGGACACTATTTCTAACTCATTCAATGTTTACTAACTTAATCTTCACAATGATGCTAAGAATTATATTTTAAAAAGTAAGGCAAAGAAAGGCTATATAACTTGCTTAAGATCACACCTCTAGTAGCAGTGGATTCAAGAATCATGCCCAGGGGATGTGATCAAATTCTATGCTCTTAACTTATATTGCTTCATGTTGACTTATATTTGCATATATAATAGGTTTAGAAGGCAAAAAATATCACATTTTTGCCTTATATTCTTCTAGCCCCAGAAAAATTTGTCATGAAGTAAAAGAATTTTTCCTCAGAGAGGAGAGCATATTACATTTCAGATGATGTCTTATCTAGTTAAAATATTATTTCAGGCAAGCCACTAGAGGAGTTGCAAACTTAAAATCCTCAGAAGGTCAAAATGAACAAAAATACTGTTGATCCTTGGGTAACCATCACCTTACTAGAAGGTCATGCTTAAAGATTCCTATTCCAAATGATTTCACTGGTGAAAAATTCTTATTTTAAAAAGTCTGAAATTCCATATGTCTTATTTTTAAATCTTTATTGCTGAAAGTATTACATATATTCTCCTCTTTCCCCCATTGACCCCTTCTAACCCGCCCCTGTCCCCCACCCCATATAAGTATTTTAATTAAATGTGTATAATCTTAACTAAAAGAGTAATGATAAAAGTTTATTGCTAAATAAAAAACTATTGTTTTAGGTAATGCAACATGTAAGCAAATTTGTGCTTATTAAGTAGAGTTGGGCTAGTAAAAAACTATATTTTGGCTTTAAATATAATATTTGCAAATTCTCCTAAGACTAGATTACAAAGATGTGTTCAAAAGGAAAAAAGCAGCAGATTTAAGATACTTTACATGCATTTTAAATTTCTTGATTTTCATTGTCCTTACCCAAGTCATTACAAGCCCTATCTGCTGTAGGCAGCTAAGAAAATTAGTTGACTCTCTCCCAGTCCTTTCCTGATAGCACAGTGACATCTTGTATGGGGTGTGTTTTGACACTCTCATTAACCAGGTAGTAGTGCATTCCCCCCTCATTATATTTAGTCAGTGGCCTTGAGAATGTGTCTGAAAAGTTACTGCTTTTATTCAAATGGTGAGGAAAGATATTTAAAATATCTATAAAAACTTATATAAAATATATATAACAATTTAAAAATATATATAAAAAGCAAATACTGGATATGAAAATATGTTGATAAGATATATACACATGTTGAAAGTATTTTCCAGGTTTTATTACTTTAAGAAGGATGTTGAAATGTTTTATTATCTGATTTTTCGATTTAATAATCTGTATCTCTATATAAAGCATATTGTAGCACTTTAAAACTGTCACAAACATAAGAGTCTTATTCTCCAAGATCTCCTAGTATGAATTAATTTACTATATTTAACAGACTTCACATTATATTTTTAAAAGATCAAAAAGTCTTTGAAACTTTCATAATACATTTACTAATAGAGAAAAGTTACCACCCTGAAATCAAAGCAATCTTTTAAATTTCTTCTATTTTTATTACTAACATCATCATCATCATCATGTTTTGTGTCAGCCATCCACCATCACCAACTTCATCTTTCATTACAGCTGCTTACCACCATTACATATTTTTTCCAAACACTTAACCCTTCATATACACCTGCATACAAATGATTAATACTTGTTTTCCCCAACAAAAGTTAACCTGATCATTTTCTTCACATATTTTAAGAAATAGACTTTGATCTTTCCTCTTCTTTATATTCATCTCTGTGTTCATAGCCTCTCCTTCCCATCCTATCTATTTTCCTCCAGTTCCTCTTTCCTTTATTTCATAGCAACTGTGACTGGCAAAGTTCTTCCACTATCTACTCTAATAGGGGAAATAGACAAGCATAGGCAAAAATACAGTTTGACAAATGTTAAGTTAGGGTAAACACAAGGTACTATAAGAATATATATAAAGAACCTGTATCAGTCTTGAGGGATCAGATGTGACATCTCAAAAATGTATTTTAAGCTAATTCTGGAAGGTCACCTAATGCTACCAAAAATTAATGATGACTGATCCTTGATGTTTACTTGTAAATCCATTTCAGATTTTTTTCAGCTCTATATTTCTGGAATTCTCATAAAGATATACCTGTCTCATTAGTTTGTAATTGACTTTTAGAATTTAGTTGGTTAGAGCTCACCAGTTCACCTTAAGGGTTACCTTAGGGTCACAAACTAGGTTTTTGTTTTTTGTTTTTTTTTTAATACTGATTTTAGAGAGAAAGGGATGGAGAAGGATAGAGTGATAAAAACATCATGAGAGAGAAACATCAATCAGCTGACTCCTGCATATTCCCTACTGGAGAGCAAGACCAAAACCTGGGTTTGTGCCCTGATTTGGAATTGAACCAGCAACCTCCTGTTGTATGGGATGACACTCAACCACTGAGCAACACTGGCTGGGCACAAAATAGGTCTTGATCTATAACTACTAGATAGTATCAGAAACAAGTGAGCTAATGACAAGACACTAGAACTGTTTGTCTTCTTTGGCACATCTCTGAAAGAAAATGAAATTGCTTGGAAATTCAATGAACATTCTCTCCTATCACTAGGCAGTCTTCAGTTAATACTGTGCTATGATGCACAAGAATATGGAATGGTAAATGTGAGCCTTTATATTGCATTAAATAACATTTTATGAACAAAAAATAGTGTATATAATATTCGAGGCAAAGAGGTAGAACATGTGAATGTGGAGAAAGATGTAATTTATTTTCTTCAAATGGCTCTTGTCTATTGTATTTCAGTTTCATCTCTCTTTATAATAGATATTCTTATCAGACATTTATCTGCCATCACTTTCTGACACAATTCACATCTTGTGATTTCCAATTTTATCACATAATAAACTTCCTTTATGTTCTCAAAAATAACATGAGTTAAAATTGACTAAAAATAATCCACAGTATTACCATAGGTATTTCAAGCTGAAAAACGGATTCCCTGCACTGTAACGGCCTATAAAGAATGAATTTGGAGGACTTTGAAGGATTGTACTAAAGCATCCTCAAAGGGCTTCATAGATTTTATTTATAGTTAAATTACAAAGAGAATGTTTTCTCATTGTTACATGAAAACAAAAACAAGACAAAAAAGATTTATCTTTATATTTCAGCCTCTCTTGGCACTTTTCTCCATATGAATAATTGTGGTTGAAAATACCAGTATTACAAAACTTCCTTGAAATCCATCATTGTGTTAATTTGCTTGTGACATACCTTAATTAAAGATAGACAATGACTTCCTGCTTGCTTCTACTGCATAACTAAAAGTAGGCTGGATATCAAAGCATCACATCCAATGATCCTCTATCCAAATTCACCAAATTTGATCATTTTTTTCCCTTTTGTGAAATGTCTCCTTTTTCTCTAACTTTACCTTTACAAGCATCATCACCATCATGTTATTAAGTTTCTAAGTCCTGTTTTGTCTGAAAAGCCATATCAATAAAGAAAACACATCTGTGTCTCCTCCCTCTCAATTAATCCTTAAATACCCATGGATCCTTCCCCTTAATCTTATGGAACTAAAATTGTGTACTTTCCTACTCTTGACATACTTGATTATTTTGAAAAATGCAGAACAACAAATAGTAATTGTTTACCTGTAGATGACCTATCTGGACACAAACAGAGTGCATCTACCAGATTTGGTGAACAGTTTACAGAAGTTAAACATTCAGACTTCATACCCATTCTTCTGCCAAGCATCTAATAAAAGCGTAATATGCTAATTAGATCAGACAGCCGGATGACCTTCCGGACGACCTGCCGGATGAAGCAGGGGCTGCGAGGGCTGAGCCCCTTGCACAAATTTCGTGCATCAGGCCTTTAGTATAAAATAAAAACCTACTCAGGGAATATTTGAGACCTTGCTCCCCATCATATATTTGCCTCAAATAAACTCATAAAAATTCTCTAAAAAAGAAATGCCTATTTGAGTAGCAAATAGTTTATTAGCTTTAACTAATTATGAAATCATGCCCTCACTATCTGCTCATTGTTATTTTCTTTATATCTCTGCATCATCTATAATAAGTGCAGCTAAACTTCTATAGTAATATAAATCCACTGCAAGTGGCCTGGCACTGTTAGAAACTTTTGAATGAATATTTTCCTGCATCAGAACAAATTCCACTTGGATGAAGAATATGACTCATGTCAGACAACCAGGGTTTGAGTCCTGAACAAACGCCACTGGCTTTGTTAGCTGTAAAAGCGTAGTAATAATAGCACCACCTCAAAAAATGTGTCGGGTAAGTAAAAGAGATAAAGCACTTAGCGGAATGGATCGCATATAGTACTTGCGTGTTAATCATTACTTTTGTGGCCAAACACGGAATTTTTATCAATAAATAAAATGTTTTCCATATAAATTTGTTAGTATATTCATGTTTTCCATTTATTTCATAAATATTTACATATTTAAATATATATGTATACAAATTATATATATATAATGTATAAGTATATAAGTATACCAAAAAATAACTATACATAAATATATATATGCTAAACTGAAAACAACTACAGGTCAGAGATGACTCTTGAACTTTTCCTACAAACCATCTAACACATATTGTCTATAATTAATTTTTTACTGATAACTTTTATAGAGATTTTTTTTCTAAAAAGATATAATTCCAGAGAACTTAGCCTTTGTGACCTTCTTGAAGGAAAATGGGAAGATAAAATCTCCTGCAACACAGATGTGATTGATCATGTCCATTTCACACATAAGTAACTCTTTTAATTTTTTTAAAATTATTTTTATTTATTTCAGAGAGGAAGGGAGAGGAAGAGAAAGATAGAAACATCAATGACGAGAGAGAATCATGAAGCAAACTGTGACCTACCAGTTCAGTGATGGCGAACCTATGACATGTGTGTCAGAGGTGACACGCGAACTCATGTTTTGGTTGATTTTTCTTTGTTAAATGGCATTTAAATATATAAAATAAATATCAAAAATGTAAGTCTTTGTTTTACTATGGTTGCAAATATCAAAAAATTTCTGTATGTGACACGGCACCAGAGTTAAGTTAGGGTTTTTCAAAATGCTGACACGCCGAGCTCAAAAGGTTCGCCATCACTGTTCATAGGTCGATGCTCAACCACTGAGCCACTTTGACCAGGAGAGAAACAATTGTTAATGAATAAACAATTTATTCATGATTAAAATTTTGGGATAAAAACCAAGTTAAGGGGCCAAAATTTAATTGCGCTAATGTTTTCTCTATTGGCTGGCTATACTGTTTCTGAAGCACTTTTGATTGAAAGTTGAGGTGGGTCGTGTATTAATATAAAAGCAATACTGATGCCAAAGGAAATATGCTCTAGTCCATGGATAATACATACTTTAGGGGATTTATATAAAGGTTTTTGTCTAATATGGAATCCATTTTGATAAGTCCTCAGCATGTGTTCATTGACAAGGGAGTGATTCCCTATATTAGCATTGTTTGGTTATTGTTTTCCTTCTCTACCTGTTGCACACTTCTATGTTTAGAGTGGAGATAGAGCATTGAATAAGACAGAAAGTTTCCTCTTCCCCTGGAGTCTCCAGTCTAGTGAGGGAGCCTACAATAAAGAATAAATAAATAACAATACATGGCGATGGTGGATGTGGTAGGGCTGTTGTGGGGAGTAAGCTTCAGACAGGAAGGTGGATCAGGAGAATGTCTCCTGCTGAAGTCATATCTAAGTCCCAATTCTGAGAAGTGAGAGAGCCAGACAGGTGGATTTGGGGATAAAAGCATTCTCGACAAAGGGGGTGACAGCATATGCAAAGTTCCTGAGATAAGAATGACCTGTATATGATTGAGATCTAGAAAGAAAGCCCGCCTGACCAGACTCCTTTAAGGTAAGGAGAGGCTACCGAGAAACGGATTTGAAGATGGGAAAAAGAGCCAGGTCGTATGGCACCTTATGCAAAGTCAGGTGTTTGGATTTTATTTTATGTGTAAGGCTATTTATTAAAATGTTTTCATTAAGAATGATTTTTAAAGTGTTATTTTTAGTAGTTAAGTAATGGTTTGTATAGTTTTAAGAATGGACACAGGGAATCTGACTATGAGATGATGTTGAGTTGGGCTAGGATAATGGTAATAGAGTTGAAATAAGATAGATAAGATATACAAAATACCTTGGGGTTGGAGCTAATAGCACTTCCTGAAAGATTCAATGTAATTATGCTCAAGTGGAGAAACAAACAAAAACAATCTGTCCTTTGCCACAGATAGATTCAGAAGTCCTGTTCTCCATAATATCTGTATTCACCTCAGCTTGAGGAGGGGAAAAATCATTTCACACTGGCAAGCTATTTACTGACGATTTTCCACTTATTTTATTGTGTTTATTTCAACTTAGGTCAAAATTAAATTAAATTAATATTATATGTGGGGTCAGCTATGGAGTTTATTTTATTTTAAAGTTAAAGATATATTTGAAGGTAACATTATAGAGATCAAATCCTTTTCTTTTTTTGGGTTAAGTACCTTTTGTCTCAATTAGTAATATAAAGCAATTGAGCTTAGTAATTAGACAGCCACTCCTCTGGCTTAGTTTTATAAGGATATAAAATAATTACCCAGGTGCCTCTGTTTCTTATATTACAGCTTAGCAAGGAGATGGATCAGTCAGTAGCTGGTTCTGTTTTGAGGCTGGAATGAGATGGGAGCTAAGGGTGAAATTTTTCAGTTAAGTTCTTCAGGGAATGTCCAGGTCATTCTTTTATGGATTTCCCAGGATGAGAAAATAGGGAATCCATGTGCCTAAGCCTGGTCTAGGAAATTCACCAGCATCACATGGCCATCAGTTACATGATCCCAAAGGAAAGAATGTCTGGATTATGAGAATATCCTGTTGGAAACCAGGGTAGACAGGGGCTCAGAAAACTGGTCACTATTACTGTTTTCTTGAATTTTAAGTGATTTGATTGCAAAGAAATCGAAATAAAAAATTACAAGAGGGATTGAAAAGGTTTGGATAAATGACTCCAGAAAACATTTGGCAGCCAATGCAGTCGGGCAATGCAAAGTTAAAAAGAGTTATAAATTATATCAGTGCCATGGAGAAAGAAGGAATTAGCCCATATATGTTCATAAGTAGCACAAAGTTCAAAAGATATAACATTACAGTTTGATAGATTTACAATAAAAATTAGTACTAAGTAGGAAATATTATCACAGGTATCCAATTTCTGATAATCATTTATTCCTTCAAATTTTAAGGGGATTTATGCTTGATAATGAAGTTTCTTACTATGCAGAATTTCTGTCAGAACATGTTAAAATTTAGAAAAGCAATCCATTTCTGCCAGCTCTATTCAAAACTCTTACCACCTTCCCATGCAGTGCAATCAGCTCTCCTCTTTCATTTTCTATTTCTACAAAGAAGAACCTGTTTTGTTTTCTTTTCTCTTGGCAGAATCAGAATAGAGTATAATTGGCAACTTCACCCATGTGCCTAGAATGAAATCTTTATAGAGGATTCCTTTCCATTAGAAATAAATCATTGTCTAGGATGTATTCTCCTTTTCCCATTTTTTCCCACTAAAGAGTTTATAAAGTCCACTTTAAATTTAAGATATAATTGGGTTTTTTATTAGTTTGTCAAGACTTTTTAGTACAATTGCAGGTATTTTTCTAAGAGAATAGCCTTTCTTTTAAGTGCTAAGATTCATTTGACTTTGAAATGTCAGAATGTTTGAGTGAGATCTTGGCATTCTTAAGGTGGGTATATGAACAGTTTCTTCAAAAAAAAACCCATCATCCATTATTTTATTATTGTTATGATCAATTAAAAATTATTTACCCAGGTATGACCCAAATCCTATAGAAATTGGATGTCATTGTGCAATATAGAAGATAGTTCATTCAATTCTTAATATTTTAATTTCTATAAATCACATACAAAATCATAGAAGTAACAGGTCAATGTAATTAAACATATTGATGTTTCTTTTCCTTTTAACCCACCCAGTATAACATACAAAGAGACAGAGAACATGGAAAGATGACATGATAAGTGCAGTTAGATTTCCTTCTTTATTTGGGAAAAATTCTGTTATTCTATATTAGGACCTAATGCAGTATCTTGGACATATATTATTTTCTGAAACCTCTAAGCTTGCTTACCCTCTTTGAATCTTAAATTGGGGCTAATAAATCTATCAGTATTGTTATAAAACTTCAATGAGATAAAGTAGGAACACATATAAACTGGAAGGTTCTATGTAAATGCAAATGTAAATGTAGATTCCATTTGGGTTTCTTTTTTAATTTTTTAAAAAAAATAATTTTAGAGAGGAATGGAGAGGGAGAGAAAGATAGAAACATCAATGATGAGAGAGAATCATTGATCAGCTACCTACTACACACCCCCTACTGGGGATTGAACCTGAAACCTTGGCATGTGCCCTGACCCAGAATCAAACTGTGTCCTCCTATTAATGGGCTGATGTTCAACCATTGAGCCACACCAGCCAGAATGTATTTGGGTTTCTTTTGTTGTTGTTGTTAATATATTTTTATTAATTTCAGAGAGGAAGGGAGAGGGAGAGAAAGATAGAAATATCAATGATGAGAGAGACTCATTGATTGGCTGCCTCCTGTATGCCTCACCCTAAGAATTGAGCCTGCAACCTGGGCATGTTTCCTGACCAGAATGGATCCTTCACCCCCTGTTTTATAGGTCAATGTTCAACCACTGAGCCACACTGGCCATGCTGAGTTTCTTGATATTTGCTTCTATTTCTTCTCCATATAATACTTGACACATTGAATTATATTCTTACCAAAGGGTAAGTTTGCATATTTAATTTTTAAATTATTGACAATGTCGATTATATATGTGCTTGAGGAATTAAACTGTCACTTGGGTCCTTTTATCTACATTGATCTCTGGAATAATAGATGTCTCTTTTGTTGATTTTTTTCTTTGTGACCCAGAGTACATGTACTTTCCACAAATTTATCAGATACCTTCTTGAACATATTATATTTTCATCCTTTACTACCCTACCAATTTATTTCATAATTTTTTTCTAGCCTTTCCTTTACAATTGGCCACTGTGATCAGAGGCAAGGATTCAGGATCCAAAATCTCTAAGGGGTCAAAAAATTTAGTTAGGTCCCCAAGGTTGATGGGAGGCATTTTTAGTGCAATGCCCTTCTCCCCAGCAGTTTGGCTTTCTTTGGCACCTAGGTAATCCAGAAAAGACAAACATCTCTGTGTGCTGAGAACCAGGGAGAATTTGATTGCCCTCACTTAGCAGAGGGACTCCATAGAGAGAGCAGTGTGACATATCACAATCTTTTCAAACAAGCGCATTTTGACCGAGATTATACATGTCACAGAAACATTTTCTCTCCTAATGTAACACAGCAGGAGGCAGGATTTTGGTTTCTCTCTTCTGCTGAGCCTTATCAGTTTCCTGATTTCCATGACTTACAGCATACCTATCTGGAATTCTCAATGTTTCTAACCATCTCAGACTGCCGGAATAAAGATTAACATCATGCTTTTGAAAATTGCAAGTTGTGGTAATGTTTCTTAGATCAGTGGTTCTCAACCTTCCTAATGTCTCGACCCTTTAATAGAGTTCCTCATGTTGTGGTGACTGACACCCAACCATAAAATTATTTTCGTTGCTACTTCATAACTGTAATTTTGCTACTGTTATGAATCATAATGTAAATATCTGATATGCAGGATGTATTTTCATTGTTACAAACTGAACATAATTAAAGCATAGTGATTAATCACAAAAACAATATGTAATTATATATGTGTTTTCTGATGGTCTTAGGCGACCCCTGTGAAAGGGTTGTTTGACCCCCAAAGGGGTCGTGACCCAGAGGTTGAGAACCACTGTCTTAGATGAACATGTGTGGTTTAGTGTGGGAATTTGTCTGTGCACCTATGAGAGACAACCTTGATAAAAACAAAACCCTATAGAATGGAAAGAGATGTAAATGGCTATGAATTTGTTTACAAATAATTCGCAGCAAATACTATTGACTGCTTAAGACAGTAACTGGCAATAAACACTCAATAATTATTTTTTGAAATAATAATATTCAAACTAAAGGAAATCATGAGTTTCTATTTTAAAGGTATGTCAAATAAAATATCATGTTTTATATTTTAAACATTATCCTTCACTAGTGGCCTGATGTATGAAATTTGTGCACATTAAAAGGGGATTAATTAGAGGAAATATTTTAATATTGCTATTTGCCCTTTCTCTATAGTAGAAGTGCCAGAGATGAAAGAAAATTAGCAAAATGTATATGAAAATCTTCCTCCTGTCAGAGTTTTGGGCACACTGTGGAACCCAGAGTCAAGTCCTCGCCCACCCATGGCACCTCAAAATCGTTCAAGACCCAGACCCAGTCAGCCCCACCCCCACTGGACAAGCTCCAGACCCGGCCAGCCCCACCATTGTCAAGCCCCGCCAGGCAGGGGCCACAGCTTCAGGGCCCCCATCAAGCCCTGTAGGGTAGGGGGTGCAGCCTCAGGTCCCCCAGCCTGGTGCCATGGTGGGGGGTGTGGCCTGAGGTCCTTCAGCCCAGTGCCAGGGCAGATGGCATGGCCTGAAGTCCCCTGACCTGGCACCGGGGCAAGGGGGAGCGTTGAGCCCCATCAAGCCCCACCTGGTGGGGGTGTGGCCTGAGGTCCCCCATCAAGCCCTGTCAGGCAGGGGGCATTGTCTGAGATCCCCCATCAAGCCACACCAGTTGGGGGCATGGCCTGAGGTCCCCCGGACTGGCGCCAGGGCGGGGAGCATGGCCTGAGGTCCCCTGTCAAGGCCCACCAGGCGGGGGGAAGCAGCCTCAGGTCCCTGCTGATTGCTTACTAAGGCTCATTACAGGAACTAGGCCTTTGCTGTAGGAACCACCAACTTTGTGATGATGTGACAGTCAATTTGCATATTCCCTTTTTATTAGCTAGAATAATAAGTACTAATTTATGTGTTAAACATGTAGCGAGGCTTATTTAACCCACAGATGATAACAATCTGGGGAATTTGTAGTCACATTTCACAACAGGACAAATTAATAATAAATGGTCTCTTTGGCATTTCTTTGTATCTATAAGATATGGAACTTAAATGGAATTCTCATTATATCTTATCAAAAATATTTCCTGCAAGCAATCTTTCAAAATTATACATAAGATCAAGACATCTTGATACAGGTGCTTTTCCTCAAAATTTAAATGGACCTCTACCACTTCAATCCTAAATATTATTTTCTTAAAGGCTCCATGGAAGATCTCAAATAAAATTTTATAATTTGACTTATCATAAAAGAAACACTGAGTATAGGCCCAACACTTACTTTTAATAACAACAGAAAATAGTATTTTTTCTCTTGCAATCTATAGATTATATAAATTGAGTTGAGGATAACTCTAACTTTATGATTTTTGTTTCTTTCCTCCCTTCCTTCTTTCCTTCTTTCCTTCGTTCCTTCCTTCCTTCCTTCCTTCCATCTATGAATGCATCTTTACATCATATATTCTTAATTGGTCAAATTTCTGATTCACATACAAACAATTAAAGACCAGAATTCATCTTTTTGGAAAGGTGTATATCAATGGATGGATCCCAGATCTTGTTTCAGAAACAATAACTCACTTGAGAATGTATCAATGCATTTCTAATTAAAGCACTTCTAAATTAAATAGGAATAACACCAGAAATAAATTTTGGCAGGTAAAATGCATTTAGTAAACTGGTAAAATAAAAAGTATTATACTACAGATATAGTTCACTTTTTAAATTAAATTTTTATAGTTTATTTTTGAACACCATTTTGTCAAACACAATTTTATGATCTTATAAGATATTTAAAGTTCAAAATCCTATGAATGGTCTTTTCAAAACACTAATTTTATAAATGAGAATAATGGTTTATGTTTCTCTTTCTCTCTCTCTCTTTCCCTAAAAAATTAAAAACAACAACAACATATCCTTGGGTGAGGATTTTAAAAAACATATTTTTAAATCACATTCCTTCCAGTAGAATCTAGTTTTCTTGACTCCTAAGCTTGTTGCCTTTCTAGTAGTTGTTTACCCACTTTTTTTGTGATCTTTCTCAGTGGTCTTATAATACCCAGCACATATGTTAAATTTAAATTGTTGTGATTTTTTTGTTTGTTTTTTGTTTTTACCTTTTATAGAACAGGTACTGTTTTATTCATTTTTAAATTCTAATTCCTACCAGGAATTATACCATATCCTGATATAAAGTAGTTCTCAATTATGCTAGTTAAATAATTGAAGAAATAAAAGAATAATGATAACCATTTTCTTGCTTTACAGTTATAAATGCACTTTCTATATGTAGATATTATTTTATTAATAAAAACGATGATCCCTTGCCTGAGAAACATTGCCTGTAAGGTTCCTGGCAACATAATAGTCTCAAAGCAATTTTATGACAACAGTGATGTTTGAAAATATATATGAAGTTAAACTGTGATCTTCAACATTCATGAATTTAATTTTAATAGTTCTTCCCCATGCAACATTCTTAGCTCCAAACCTAGCTTTCCTATATATAAAGAAACATTAGGGGACATTAAATCATTACTTCTACAATTAAAATATACATTTTTATTAATGCAATATGCACAAATCATTTTAGCATTTTAAGTTTATAAGTACCTTTAGAAACTTTCTGATTTCTAAATCTTGATTTTCCAATAACCAAGGAATATCTCCTCTTATTATTTTGACAATATGAATGATTTTGTCAATATTCCTTGAATGTATTTCACAGGTCAGCAGTCTCACTCCAATATAGATCTGCATCTTAGATTAGGTCATAATTTGTTCTCTGCTTTACCTTCACCCTTACTAGCACATGGTATTTCATATAATGAAACATTAAATCAATAGAAGGCTTGTAGTTGGGATTCTGTAAAAACAAACAACCTATGTTCTTCTTAATTATAAACTCATTGAAATAAGAACATGATATTTCCAAAGCTGATTTATTCTTACAAGTTAAATTTCCCTAAAAGCTGTGGGGATTACTGTCCTGAAAACAATCTTGGTTAATGAAAACCATGCACAGGCAAAGTCATCTCTGATCTGGTTGGACCTAAAGAGCCCACTGCTTTGTCCTCCACATGAATAGGTATCACAGGACATAGATAGGTAATTGCTCAGTTATAGCTGGAATTTTCACCTAGTCCAGTACTCTAAAAATGAAACAAATATTATATTTTGAGACAGAGAAAATGTCTATTTTCTCACATGATTTATGAGTGATATGATTACAATGGTGGAAAGACTATGTTTTATAAAAGAAATTGTGAATATGTTTAGAGTTGGTGTTCAAGGGTCCTAAAATACTCACATGTAAATAGATCATTTATAATTTATTTATACACATGCAACACACTTTAACTTTCTAATATTGTACCTCTTCTCTATGATCTCTTATCAATAAACTAGTGGCCCAGTGCATGAAATTCGTGCATGGGGGGTTGTCCCTCAGCCTGGCCTGTACCCTCTCCAATCTGTCACCCTTTGGGGGATGTCCAACTGCCAGTTTAGGCCCAATCCCTGTGGGATATCTCTCTCTTCATTTGGGACTGCTGGCTCCTAACTGCTCACCTGTCTGCCTGCCTGATCGCCCCTAATTACTCTGCATGCCAGCCTGCTCGCCCCCAACTGCCCCCCCCACTGGCCAGCTTGCCCCCAACTTCACCCCACTGCTAGCCTGCTCATCCCCAACTGCCCCCCCCACCCCAGCGGCCTGCTTGCCCCAGCGGCCTGCTTGCTACCACCGGCATGCTTGCCCCAAACTGCACCTCCACTGGCCTGCTCACCCCCAACAGCCCCCCACTGCTGGCCTGCTGGCCTCCAACTGCTCTCCCTGCCAGCCTGCTTGCCCCCAACTGCCCCACCTGCTGGACTGCTCACCCCCTACTGCCGCCCCTGCTGGCCTGGTTGCCGCCAACTTCCCCCATTGCCGGCCTGATCATCCCCAACTGCCCTCCCCTCCTCGCCTGATCACCCTAGCCCCATTCCTGGGTCGCTGGGGCAACCCAGGACGCCAAGCCTTCCTGCCTGCTCTCCAGCTGGCTCCGTGGCTCCAGCTGACACTATCATCTTTGTCACATCAATTTGCATATTCCCTCCTTATTGGCTGTGGGCGCTGCCATCTTTATTGTGAAGTGACCGTTAACTTGCATATTACTCTTTTATTAGATAAGATTAGTATTTTATTTTGTGGTAGAGAGTCATAGACCACTAAGGCCTGCAGATTGTACCAAGGTCGAGTAGGTAGGAAATAACTGAAGAAAGTGCTGCTCTCATTACTCATGGAAAAAAGATCACCAAGGGGGTCCAAACATTAGGACACATTAGGAATCTTTTCTCAAACATATTACTTGCCATGCCTGTGACTGTCCTAATTCACTCATAACAAGAGACTCTGCAAAGGGCACAATCTCCTGGAACCCTCCATATTGGACTAGTAACTTCACTTACCATTGTGCATTAGCATTTACAGGAAATATATTTTAAAATATGAGCTAGAATGCATATTTAAAAGCAATCTCCACATGTCAATAAATATTTGTGAAAATGCAAAAACAAAATAGAATAAAAAACAGACCCACAAACCCTATTGTTCTCCCTGCTGATCAATTTTTCTTAACTGATTTGTTTCATAGTTTGTGCATAAAGGCTTTAAAAATAACTCCAGCATGTTTTAATTTTCTGTCACAAGATAACTCTCTGGGTTTCAGCACTGGGTCAATAATGAAAGTATGTAGAATATTTTGTACTGATAATTGATTTCTTTTAGAATTGATTTACTTAAGCAATCAATGAAGTATTGTTAACTTCTAGGCTTTCCTGTGATAGTGAAAGGTTAATGTATTAAAAGGAACAGTGGATTAAACAGCTGGACTGAAATAGGCGTTTCACATCATCATCAAAATGTGGTGTCTTCCTGTGGCACTTGGATGAAAACCTGCCCTGAAAGCTATTACTCTTCCATACATCTGGTCTTCCACTCACAAAGGCTGTCTTATCCTCAGGAAACAATGAAAAGACCTATCTCCAAGGAAGTAGAAAGTGTTCTTGGGTCGCTGATGTAATTGGATTAGATATATTTATGTTCTAGTAGATCAGGGTCAGAGACTTGAATTGAGCTTGAAATTGCATTATAATTCTCCCTAACTGAAAAAAGAAAATTGGAAGAAATGATCTCTGGAATTACATATTTAAAATGTGAGCAAAGCAAGCCTGCAAAAACTTTGACCTGAAATATACTTCCTGCCAGGGTCAATATTGTAAATAAAGATTTCCACATTATTCCTATAGTTGATAACAATAAACTATGAGTCAAAGAAGAATATGTCTAGGAAAGCAGATTTCTCTATATCTTTGTTATATCAGAAGAGGCAAGGTATTAGGGTGAGGAGCAATTACTTTTGAGATATTATATCATTTGAAATGTTACATCTTATATTTTATTGTTATTAGAAATATATTTGGAAATACATAAATATAATACATATAAATATATATCAAATATATCAAACTGTATAATTACATACATTTTTAAAAAGAAATATATATTAGCAATTTTTTATTATTCTTAAAATATTATTTCTTAGAGAAAGGAATAGGCTGCTGTAGCAAACAAAGGGGACTTTTGACCAAAGCTTAGTACATTTAGATATACGCATATACCAAAGCCAAATTAATATAGAAATTAATAATTTGGGATGCACAATTTTGAAATGCTGAAGTAAGAATATGGACATATACAATATTTTTAATACCCTTCCACTTTTTGGATTTATCTAACATATATACTACCAAATTTCTACAAAAAAAGGAGATGCTAACTTTATTATCTCTATAGAGATACAACATAGTTATTAGATTAGAAAACTATAGTTTTCAAAATAAGGTGGCCTAAGAGGTCACCTGAATGATAGAATATCCTTTCTGAATCAAGACGTTGCATTATGGAAGAAAATAAAAAGTTCCTTTATAATGAAGTGAAACCAAGGGGCATCATGAAAGTGGCCTATGGAAGAAAGAATTTGAAAATTCATGGTTTAATGATAAATTGAATGTGTTTTCACTCTAGAGGCAAGAAATAAAATCAATACCGTGTTTTCATTTAAAAGTTATACCTGAGAGCCAAAATCAGGGCCCACCATAGCAAGCATAGATTCATATGACACATATATCACTTAGTACCTTCCATTCTCAGGTGAAGTTCCTTAAGATCTATTGGTTATATTTTCTTTATTGCTAATGCGTGTCAAAGCATTTTACATGTAAACATTTTGCTGAACACTCTTTATCTTAGTTTCTTCATCCTTGGACTCAACTATTTAGTCATTACACTTAACAAGAACAGAAATTTTGTCAATATTAATTAAAAACTAAATAACAATATCCTACCTTTTGCTATGGTCCCAATGTATCACCCTGAAATTCATATACTAGTATTGAACCTTAACCCCTAAGGTGATGGTAGCAGAAGTGGGAGGTAAGTAGGCCATGAGGGTGGAAACTTCATGAATGGAATTACTATTATTTTCAAAGAGACCCCAGAGAACTCCCCTTGCCTCTCCTAGCTCAAGAGAGGACCCTCACCAGAACTGGTCATGCTGGCACCATGACCTTGGAGCTCCCAGGCTCCAGAACTGTGAGGAATAAAGGTCTATTATTTATAAGCCACTCAGCCTGCGGTAATTTTTTTGTTACAGCATCCTGAACAAACTAGGACACCTTTCTATATGTAAAAATAAAAGAATATATATGCATAAAATACCTAGCACAATTCCTGGCATATATATAAAATAAAATGGATTACTTAAGCAATCAATGAAGTATTGTTAACTTCTAGGCTTTTCTGTTACAGTGAAAGGTTAACATCATCAATAAAATGTGGTGTCTTCCTGTGGCATTTGGATGAAAACACACACACACACACACACACACACACACACACACACACACACACGGGCACGCACATTGAAGCATGTACATAGTTAATATAGGAACAAAATATTTTTGGAAAAATAATTTATAAAATATTTATTTATAAACATACTAGAGACCCAGTGCATGAATTCGTGCTTGGGTGGATCCCTAGGCCTGGCCGGTGATCAGGGCCAATTGGGCGATTGGGGCCATCTCACCGAGTCCCAATTGGGGCCGGGCCAATCGGGGCCTGCAGACCGGGGGGGAAGAAACAGGGAGAGGGACCACAGGAGGCTGGCTGGCCAGCCCCAATTGGGGTGATCGGGGCGGCCGGCTGGGAGAGGGACTGGCGAGGGGGATGGACCACGGGAGGCTGGCTGGCCACAGGAGGTTGGCTGTGAGAGTGCACTGACCACCAGGGGGCAGCTCCTGTGTTAAGTGTCTGCCCCCTGGTGGTCAGTGCATGTCCTCATGACTGGTTGACCAGTTGTTCTGGTAGTTGGGTCATAATGGTTGCTTAGGCTTTTCTATATATAGATTCCCAGGAATTAGACAGAGAAATTTTGTGGAATAATATGATCATTTCACTGTGTCCTTTAACAATCTTTACCAAGTAATTAACTGAGTCGCAATACCAACCATCTTGGTAACATGCGAATCTTAGTGGAAATTGTGAACCCACTTAACTCCCCTTTTGTCCCCTAGAGTCTCCAAGACTTCTCAGTGGTCATGAAGGGGACGCTAGGAAACACACACCAACTCAGTATGAATCATTTAGATCGGAGTTTTTCAGACTCTTTCTATTCAAAGATTGTTCAATTCTATTTGGGGGTCAGGTAGCATCCTGATTTGTCTGTAGTGCCTTATGTATATCTTATCTCACTATAACTCTTCTTCAGTCTGCCTTCAAGGTAAGTGCTGTTTACTTTCTTTCTCTTTGTTTTGGGAATTCATAAATCTTCTTGCAGATATATTTTTAGCAAAGTATTATGCACAGCTTATGGCGCTCAACTTAATGAAGAGTCCTTTGATTAAATAACTTGCAATCCTATCTAATAATAGACAAACATGGTAATTGACCGTACCTTCGCTATGCCTCCTATTGGCTAATCAGCGCAATATGCAAATTAACTGCCAAAAAAGATGGTGGCTAATTTGCATACTGTAGGCAGGGCAGGACAGGGCCATCCCGCCTGCCCTGCCTCCATCCGGGCCTGCTATCTGCAACCCAGGGGCAGGCGTCCTGTATGCGACCCGATCCGGGGCGGCCGGGTGGGGCAGCAGCGATCGGCCAGCCTGCCCGGGCTTCCCGTGTGCAACTGGACCCAGGGCAGCCAGGCAGGGCAGTGAAGGCTTGAAGGTGGCTCCGGCCGGAGTGAAGGCCTGGGTCTCAGGTGCTGGAGGAAAACTGGTGCTGGCAGCCAGGGGAAGGGAAGGCCTTTTGCCTGGCAGCCAGGGGAAGGGAAGGCCTATTGCATGAATCTTTTCGTGCAACAGGCCTCTAGTCTATATATATAAAAGGCTAAGTGACCATCCAACCATCCAACTGGCTGATAGGTATGATGAGCACTGACCACCAGGGGGCAGACAGTCAATGCAGAAGCTGCCTAGCTGCAGTGACTTGGCAGTAGCGGTTCTCAGGTGATACAGCCTGGAACCAGAGAGAAGGGAGCCCGATTCCAGGGTGCGTCACCTGAGAACTGCCCTCTTGAATCTGGGACCCCTCGGGGGATGTCAGAGAACTGGTTTTGGCCTGATCCCTGCAGGCCAGGCCAAGGGACCCGACTTGCTGAAGGGACCCCGCTCACTATATAGATGCCCTACAAGCCAAGGCACCACCCCATGTGTGGCCAGCCAGGGAGGGACCATGGGAGGTTGGCTCCAGGGCATGTCCAGCCTGTCTCGCCCAGTCCAGACCTGCTGGTCACCTTCTAATTAATTTTCTTTCAATGTGGACGAATACATGCACCAGGGCACTAGTGTTATAAATAAATATTACATTGATAATTTTCCTAACGAAACCACCCTTGACAAACTTTCAAGACATTTTTTTATGAATCCACTTTTGTCCATCTTAAAATATTGAACTCCTTCAGATCATAGTACCTGTGCATCTTCTGAAACTCCTGACATCACTTGTTAAAAACACAAATGATTAACTATGGAGATATTCTCATATCAAGCTAACAAAATGCATACTGATTGTGATAAAGGATTCAGGTACCTTTGCACTGGTGGTTTCTTTAACCTGACTCCCTCAAAATATCTTAGCCAAGTACTGTATATTTAGTGGGCATCAATAAAAATTAATGAGGATTCTTCTCACCTACAAAGAGACTTCACAATATGAAAAAGATAAATTAAGACTTTGCATTTTTAAGTTAAATGTCAGATATACATCTTGGGTCAAAGCTCCCTCCCTCCGTGGAGTGAACTTGATGTAATAACTAAGAGAATAGAAAATACTTTCGACTGAGGACAGAGCCTTTCTATTTCCTCTGGCCATTCGGTTCCAACTAAATGCTGTCTTTTGAATCTGAGATCCAATTACCATCATTTGGGGAAAGATTCTGACTACCAATTTAATATAGTTCTTTTTTTAGCAGTCTGTGGATACATGGAGAGAAGGTAACCATGTCCTTATTTAGTACTAAATTATCTACTTCGTGTAATAAGCAAATGTTGGAAATGAAGAAAGGGTGTTCTCTATAATTTTTCTAAAATGACACAGATGGGATGCCCAGTAATTGGCCCAAAGTCCTGGTTTCTGGTCAATTACTTATATTTGAGACCACTTTTTATATATCCACTTTAGCCTCTCTTTCTTGAGCTTTTGTCCATTTAATAGAGTAGTTTCTATTTATATAATTCCTATCTCTGAGGAATTTAATGTAACTTATATTACTCATTAATCGTAACACTATAACTGAAAATTGTTGGTAATTCCTTTACAGTGATGGAAACCGAGGCAGTGATAATTTCAGTGGCTCTCATATAGTCCTGCTCTCTCTCATTTGTGACAATTTGCTCTCTAAGAGGAATTGTCACCTCATATGTATTCAGCACTGGTAGGTCGCCATATTCAAAAGTTTCCAACTGGCTCAAACTTTTATATTTGGCTGCTCATTAACTGAGAGAGTTGCTTCAGTTTTTGCTTCTGCACATAAATCTGGTGAGAAAATTTTCCTCTGCACTCACTAAAGCACGCATGAGGAGAAGATGGTGAGGGTTGAAGAGCCTCACAGGCAAAACCAGGGCAGATTTTATTTCCTCATTATTAATCCATCATATTAGGTGTGAAGCAGGTACAGTTGGTCCCCAACAGAGGTCTAGTAGCTTAATGTCTCAGGCAATAACATATGCCAGCAACGAGGCTCAGGATCCAGGTGTAGTAATATGGGTCCTTGGAATCCTATTAACCACATTTCAATTTTCAATGCATTTAGTAAAATAAAGGCTTTAAACCTTCAGTGGGAAGCAGCATAGATGACAGTCACAGCTCCTTGTGACTTGTGAGTCTCTGAGTCTATTTTTTACTGTATACAAAATGAAAATAATACACAGTGAGTCTCAAATCTTGCCTTCTTGAATAATCATTCTGAAAGTAGACAATCAGGCATCCATACTAAAATCTGTCCTATAGAGACCCCTTCTTTTTAAAGAAAGATTATATATATAGTGGGTGCATCCCAGAAAATTTTAGTATGAGAGCGAGCACATGTAGTAATCATGTTGAGTTTAAAATAATGAAACAGTAATAATCATAATAATGACTCAGTGGTACTAAAGAAATGAAAATGAGAGCATAGGAGGTAAGTTACAATTGTTGATCCTTAATAGAGCATGGCTTTGCAATACCTGCTTTAAGATGCTATTGTTTTTGGTAGAGTCATTTCTGCAGATTCCTTTGGTACCTTATCATTCCCCCCCCCTTTTCTTTTTTTCTTTTTTTTTTTTTAAATATATTTTATTGATTTTTTACAGAGAGGAAGGGAGAGAGAGATAGAGAGTTAGAAACATCGATGAGAGAGAAACATCGACCAGCTGCCTCCTGCACATCTCCTACTGGGGATGTGCCCGCAACCCAGGTACATGCCCTTGACCGGAATCGAACCTGGGACCCTTCAGTCCGCAGGCCGACGCTCTATCCACTGAGCCAAACCGGTTTCGGCCCCCCCCCCCTTTTCTATTAGGGGGGGGGAATGATAAGGTACCAAATTTGATCTAAGTTACTTATGCCATATTTGAATGCTATCCTTAATTTTGATATTTTTAGAAAATAAACAGTACTAACATACTATATAGCTACTGAATGGCTCAAAGTTGTTACAAACTCTAGATGTGTTATATTTAATAGAGCCATGGTTAGTATGCATTAAGGGAACCATTTTAGTAAAACAGAGAAAACATGCTCACAATACATATTTATCATAACCTTCACAGAAGGAAATAAAGAAAAAACACCCACTCTCTATTCAAGAGAGCAGGAAGTAAGCATCATAGTTTGCAGTTAGAGATGTAACACGGGCAACTTTGGCTCCCTGGGCTGAAACGGGAACATCTTTGAGGGATGGGAAGTAATACAAGCAGAAATGATAGATGGAGAATTTCTGCTTGAAACAATGCATGGAAAGTGTTATCCAAACCACCCTCTGGGAAAGCACATGCTACTCATTGTTCTCTTTGTAAAAGCAAGAGGAGAAAATCAATACACAGTAACAGAATATAGTATTAATCATTTTTTTCAGGCTTGCTTTTCCAAAAGGCTTTTTTTAAAAAAACATGGTAAATGGTACTTATTACTATCCCAATGTTGTTGAGATTTTAATATTGTGCTTGTTTTCATTTACAAAATGAGTGTGATGCAATCTTTCCTGGATAATCGCTGCCTCAGATACACTGAAAGCACCTTCAGATTCCAGACTTTATCCTAGATGTACTGAGTAGGACTACCCTATACCTTTTGCTTCAGTAAAATTACCATAAACTTTATAGTTTAAACAAACACACAAATGTACTCTCTCACAATTCTAGAGGTCAGAGCCCCAAAAGAGGTCTCATTGGGCTAATGTCGATGAGTCAACAGGGCTACTTCTATTTGGAAGCTCTAGGGACAACCTGCTTCTTTGTCTTCTTCAGCTTCAAAGGTTCCAGCACTCCTTGGAGCTTAGCTCCACCCTCCATCTTCAAGGCTAGTGGGTTAGCATCTTCACATCTTTCTCTTTCTGCTTCCATAATCACATTGTCTTTTCTTATTCTGACCTCATGTCTCCTCTTTCAAGGGCCCTAGTGATTATATTAGGCCCACCTGGATAACAGGACTGGAAAAGACCCTTCACTTCCATCTGCCAAGTCCCTTGTGTATTATAAAGTAACATATTCACAGGATTAGTCTTTTGACATCTTTGGGGCCATTATTCTGTATACTCATCAAGTTTTGGTAGAACTAGATGATCTCACTCAGCAATTAAAATTATCTAATCCTATGTATTCACCAACACTTTTGTTGGTACATATAACAACTTACTTTTTTACCCACCCATTCATTAATTTATTTATTCCTTCATTTATTGATTAGCCAACAAACATTTGTTTTACACTTACTAGATGTGAGGCACAGAGCAAGTCTATCCTATATAATAAAAGGGTAATATGCAAATTGACCGAACGGCAGAACAACCGGTCTCTATGACACACACTGACCATCAGAGGGAAGATGCTCAACACAGGAGCTGCCCCCTGGTGGTCAGTGCACTCCCACAGGGGGAGCACTGCTCAGCCACAAGCTGGGCTGATGGCTGGCGGGTGCAGCGGGGGTGGCAGGAGCCTCTCCTGCCTCCGCGCCAGCGCTAAGGATGTCCGACTGACAGCTTAGGCCTGCTCCCCCTGGACTGTAAAAGAGTGCAGGCCATGCTGAGAGCCCCACCTCCTTCCCCCCACCCCCCGAGTGCATGAATGCCATGCACTGGGTCTCTAATAGAGACATAAAATGAATTAAAAAAGAAATGTCTACCCATATAGAGTTTTATCTTTTAATATATTTCCTAAACAAAATGCATGTATTAAACACCTAATTTGTGCAGGGTATGGTCCAGTTACAAATAAGTAGATAGACTTGATTCTCATGTAGTAGACAAGCATGTAATGCACTGTTTTCATTGAAATTGTAGTTGTTATCCCAGAAGTGAATTGTAAGATAGTGTAAGAGGACATCCATGGGGATATATCATAGAATTGCTAAGTTAAAAAAAAATGAAGTCTGTAAGACTACAGCATAGGGAACTATACCAAGCAATTGACATACTGCTAGGGTGTCAATAAAATCAAATTTTACCTGTAAGAAGAATAATGAGCTCTTTCCTCTCTACACTCAAGGGAGATTAATTCAAGAACATGTATTTTATGCATGTTCCTCACCTTTATAAAGTAAAAATACTAAAAGTGGTCACTTGGGGGTGGATATTACTTTACTTTTTATTCTTTCTTCTGAGAAGAAATGTGTTGTATAACTTCTATTACACACAGAATAGCATAATAGACATTTTGTTATTTCAATTCCTGGCCAAGTGATTTCATGAACATCCAATTAAAAGAATATGTGTTCTTTATAATGATCATATCAGGACTGATAGAAAAGTTCCTCTGCTGTTAAAAATGCCCAAAGTTAGGCAACAATCTGTTAATGCCAAGTAAAAAATGACATCTAGATGCCTGGCCGGTGTGGCCCAGTGATTGAGCATCCATGAACCGTGAGGTAAAGGTTCAATTCCTGGTCAGCGCACATGACGGATTGCGGGCTTGATCCCTAGTGTGGGGCGTGCAGAAGGCAGCCAATCAATGATTCTTTATCATCATCATGTTTCTATCTCTCTCTCCTTCTCTCTTCCTCTCTGAAATCAATAAAAATATATTTTAAAAAAATAACAACTAGCAAGTCACTGAAACTCTCATTCTCCATAGACAGCCCCAAGAATATCATCTTATCTTGGGCTCATATTCTCTACTTCTCCAAGTATCTGTCTTCCCTGGTGCTACCACACATTTTGATCATAGCTATTGTCCACTCTTCTCCTGGGATACTAGCAAAGATGCTTTGGGTTTTACTTCCACCCTATAACATATGAGCAATTTTTTTTGACTTCCGTTGTCTTCTCTTCAGGTATTCTGTGCTTTGAAGCTGCTCCTGAGATACTTAAGTATCCCTTTGAGTTTACTTCATGCTTTGAATTTTTCCTGGGCTCTTCTGTTTCTTCTAAGTTTTCCATAGTGTTTTCCATTCTCTTTACAATTAAATGAAGAAAGCCTGGATGAGGTAATTTGAGCTTTATGTTAATATGAACTATTGGATTTATGAAATCCCACTTTAGGAAAACATTTTAATTTTTACAGGAGCCATCAAGACCAAAAGCCTGTGCCTCAAACATCTATGGGTTAATATATGACATATCTGTCTGTAACATTCATTTTACTTCATTAATGTATTTTAAGTAAACTAAATCACTGCTTTTGTATGATTGAATAGAATATATGATTTGTGTTAGATGTTTTAAAGCCAAGTCTCCAATTGCAAAGAAAGTTTGTCCTTGTAATAGGTTATTTCAGGATCACCTAGCTCTAGAACCCTCCCTACAGAACCACACAGAAAACATATTTGACTTATCTGCTATCAAGGATATTTCTCTAGACCTTTGAGAATAACTGCCTACAAATACTAGAATTTAGCTTTGTTGGACCATCTTTCAGAGTCTTTTACTTTTGTGTCACTATCAAACTTAGGCCTGAAGGGGAGAAAACAGAGAATACTGTTGAATGATATGTTTTCTTCAACAGTAAGAAAAAAGTTGAGAAGCAGAAGCACCAGAATAAAAATTGGCTACATAAAAAACAAAACACAACTGGATAATATTGATAAAATAATTTTTTACACCCTAGCCAATATTTTTCCTGAACATTAAAAATATAACAGTAGATGTTTTGTTCTTTGATTCTAACATCCTCTCACCTGCAAATAAAACTTCTTATTCTTCCTGTTTCAGAGTTTAAAATATTAAGAAAGAAGTCTAGTTTGTCTGGTTTAAGTCCCATGACCACCCTTCGACCAAGGAGAGATGAGTTAGGTGATTTTTTTCCATTCTGTTTAGCCAAGAAGGAAACAATTTTTACAGGAAAATAAAGATGAAAGGGTGTTGGACAAAGAGAGCAGAAGCTCCTCCCCTGGATCTGGGTTCTAAGGGTAGCCTGGGTTTCTGAAGTGTGTGTGCTTACACCCTAGCAGGGGTGTTTTACACACAACATGTCCCGATTTTGTCTACCCGGAGTATTTATTCATCACAGAAACCAATTTTAATAAAGCTGTCAAATCAGCTGGGGTTTGAAAGGTCAACTTTTCTTAAGTTATCATCCTTTTATAAAATTTTATTGCCTGAAACCCAGCAGCCATATATTATATCAAACAATGTGTACAGATAAATGAAATGGTTCTTTCACATTGCCTCAAATTACTTACTTTTTAAGAATGGCCTAATTTAGATCTCTCCCCAAATGCTATTTTCCCCTGAAACCATGTTTGATTCTTTCTTCAAACAGATCATCTTGTCTATTAGGAGATATACATTAGGAAAATGTTCAAATGAAATAAACCTATCTCTACTATTCATAGACTTTATCTTGTGAGAGTGTATCTTATAGCCCTTTACTTTTTAGAACAATAAAAATGTTGCTGCCCATAGGCATGTACCTCATGTCTATAAGAAATGTATCAACTATCTTAATTGGATGGGGTATTAAAAAAGACAAGCCCAATGTTATTGGTTTTCCAACTACCATACATAATCAGTATGTTCATGGTTAGATTATTTTTAAAATATTTTAAAGAAAATAAAAATTACTTTGATATAGCTGCTATTTTCTGGCTATATAATATTTAGAAGAAGAAAAAGCAGAGCTGACTGACTTCTATCCACCAATAGGATATAGGAATGTAACAAATATGGAAATGTATTAAATATATATACTCACTACATACACCGTATACTTTAACAACAAAAGCTTACTTATAAGATCTAGCTTTAGACCCAATTAGTGATCCATAGTGAACCCAATGCGGTTTTAAATGTGATCTCTACTTAGGAAGGGACGAGGCAGCAAATTTAGAGAAGTGCTTTGTGGATGTAATCTGTGACTTTGAGGGTAACTCTGTCATAGGTACCAGAACTCTTCCTCCCCATTCATATTTCTAGTTCTTTTCTGTTACAGAAAATATAAAGGAAAAAGGTAAAGAAAAGTGTTCATCAAAAAATTAAACTTGGGTATTTTATTGGTCAAATACTGTTTACTATGTCATAGGAAAGTGTTGTTCTTCCACCTGCTCTTGTAGAGAGAAACATCCGCTAACATCTCACAAACTAAAATATTAGGGTGGCTTCCTCAATCATCCCTCAGTACCTCTTGTAACCATAGCAACCCACATGTATAAAGGAGCAAGACGGGATGCTTCTAATTCTGTCTTGTCTAAGTGTACTGTCTAATATTTGATATTCCATATGATTTATAGCTCCCACAAATGATGCATGTCATGTTATTATTTCCAAATTATTTAATTATTCTTCCTGCATTTGAAATTACAATGAGACCTATGAAGACAACAGATTATCAACTGTACCGTGATTTAAATCTCCCTATCTTGAATATTGTGCCTGTGTTCTTGTAACTGAGAAAGAAATACTGTCTGGAAGACTGGACCTAGTGTCTCCACAGAATTGTATGAACCTGTTGCTTAGTCTTCTCAGATAGAGGTGGAACAAATGAACAAGATCAGGAAGAGAACATGTGGTGCCGTAGAAAGAGCATGAACTCTAGGCTGGTATTGCTCTATTTTGAAACTCAATCCTACATATCATATCCAGAAAGAATTTAGGCTAGTTACCCTATATCTGAGTCTCTGCTTCCCTGATTTCAAAACAAGGATATTGATTAATATTTCTAAAGTACACTGAGATAAGTTAATGAGATTACATATATAAATCTCCCAGCATACAGTGAACCATACTACAAAAATATCTAGCCAATGATCTAAATCCCAGTCTTCCCTGCCTTTCAGTAATCACAAGACAAAGTAGAAAATTAGAGCTGTAACACTATTTGGATGACTGACAAATACAAAAATAAAGTTCAGAAAAATAGTATCTCCTCAGCTAAAGCTAGAATGCCTGTTGGTATGTTGACATTGATTCCAATGTCACAGAGCCGGATGTTGCTCCATTTAGCAACTGGATGTATCTCTTGAATAGTCTATGAATCTCCAGAGTCAGCTAGTCAGTGCAGTTCTTCTCTTAGCAACATCTGGAGAAAGCAGCTTGGTAAGGCAGTCCCACTGAGCTTTCCAGGGTAACAGCGATGCTTTAAACCATTTAAAGGAGCTGATTCTTGACCTGGCTGGTTTGGCTCACTGGTTAGAGCATTGGCCTATGGACTGAAGTATCTCAGGTTCAACTCCAGTCAAGGACACATACCTCGGTTGCAGGCTTGATCCCTAGCTCTGGTCAGCATGTGTGGGAGGCAACCAGTCAATGTATCTCTCTCACATTGACATTTCTCTCTGTCTCCCTCCCTTCCAGTCTCTCTAAAAATCTACGGGAATATATCCTTGGATGAGGGTAAACAAAGCAAAACAAAAAACAAAAAACAAAAAAAGAGCAAAGGCTGTCTGCTCAGCAGGGGTCTGCCTTATAAATACATAAATAAATAAGTAAGTAAGTAAGTAAATAAATAAATAAATAAATAAATAAATAAAGGATCCTTTAAAGGTCCAGACTCTCTATAGCTGCAGTAAGAAAGCAGGTCTGGAGACTGGGGAATATGGTACCTCAGTGGTTCCCTCAGCATCTCACACTGTTTCATGGGGCAGATACAACCCACCTGAGCTCTGTGTTCAACATGCACGCTCATATTCCCCATGGCTAACAGAACAGAATGCACAAAAGCCACCAGTCCCTCCCAAGCATGTCTCCCCCAGGCACCTAAGGAAGTTGGAAAGTCACAAATGTCTCTTCAGGAACAGCCTCAGAGGGCCCCAGATTCCTTCAGGTTAACTGTGCAAAAATAAACCTTAGAGCAGCCTCTGGATTATTATTTCAGTAACCATGTCACATTCTGAGAAGTGAATTTTAAGCCGCCAAGGTCATGGTGATATGTTAGTAGTCATTTTCCAGTTGTCCTGGGGAGGGAGGGGTAGCATAGGGCCCTGCATTCTGTGTCAGCTGACAATGGTTCTAATCCCAGCTCAGTCACTAGGCAATTATGTGAACATATGTGAATCACTCAATAGCTCTGGACCTAAGGGCCCTCATCCATGCAGACTACATTATTTCTGAACTCCCATCCAGGACTAAGATCCTACGATCTGTACTCTCATTTTGCTCTGCCTTGGCCAGCCAGGCAAATTGAATGCTCTCTCAGAGGTGTTTACTATCTTCCCTGAGAACACCTACACACAGGTTATTAGGTAAATAAAAAAGTGTTTCCGTTTGTAGAAATAACCTTCTTGCACTATGTTTCACATTGATATTTAGTGCATTAATATTATAAAGTTTATGTACACAACATTTCCTATTCATTTCATTTTATTCAGCAAATGTGGATTTTGCAAACATGAGCTGCATGGCAAATAGATAAAATATATAATAAGTATATAATTTTTCAAACTTGAGGCTCTTTAAATACTTCCAAAGTGAAAACACCAATTTAAAATTTTTCTTTTACCGGCATCCAAATTGGGAAATAAAAGTAAAATTGTTATGATTTGCAGATGACATGATACTGTATATAGAGAACCCTAAAGATTCCACCAAAAATCTACTAGAACTGATAAATGAATTCAGTAAAGTAGCAGGATCAAAAAAGAAATATTCTGAAATTGGTTACATTTTTATACACCAATAATAAACTATCAGAAAGGGAAACTAAGAAAACAATCCTATTTACAATTGCATGAAAAAAATAAAATAAAATACCTAGGAATAAATTTAACCAAGGAAGTAAAATATCTGTACTCAGAAAATGATAAGACCCTGAAGAAAGAAACTGAAGAAGATACAAATAAATGGAATCATATACCAAGTTCGTGAATATGAAGAATTAACATAGATAAAATGTCCATCCCACCCGAAGCAATCTATAGACTCAATGCAATTTTTATCAAAATACAAATGGTGTATTTTGCATAACTAGAACAAATAATCCAAAAATTTATATGAAACTATAAATACCCTGAATAGCTACAGAAGTCTTGAAATAGAAGGATAAAGTTGAAGGTATCACTCTACCTAATATCAAGCTATACTTCAAGGTTACAGTAATCAAAACAGGATGGTATAGGCAAAAAACAAACAAACAAACAAAGACATATAGATAAATGGAACAGAATAAAGAGTCCAGAAATAAACCCATGCCTATATGGTCAATTAATATTTGACAAAGGAGGCAAGAATATACAATGGGGTAAAGGCAGTCTATTCAATAAATGGTGCTGGGAAATTAGCATATACATGAGAAAAAAAATAAAACTAGACAACATTCTTACATCATATTCAAGAATAAACTCAAAATGGATTAAATATTTAAATGTAAGATTCAAAACCATAATACTCCTAGAAGAAAACATAGGCAGTAAAATCTCAGACACTCCATTGCGCAAGGGAAACAAACAAACAAACAGGACTACATCAAACTAAAATCTTTTTGCACACCAAAGGACATCATCAACAAAATAAAAAGATAACCTACTGGATGGAAGATGTTCTTCAATGATACATCTGATAACGCTTTAATATAAAAAATTTATAAGGAACTCATATTACTCAAAACCAAAAGCAAACAAACAATCCAATAAAAAAATGAGCAGAGGACCTGAATAGAGATGTTTTTAAAGAGGACTTACAGATGGCCAAAACACATATAAAAAGATGCACAACATCACCAATCATCAAAGAAATGCAAATTAAAACCACAATAGATAACACCTCATACTTTGAGAATGGTTGTCACCAATAAATCCACAAATAACAAGTGTTGGTCAGGATGTTGAGAAAAGAGAACTCAAGAGCACTGTTGGTGGGAATGAAGATAGGTGCAGTATGAAAGTTCTCCAAAAAAATAAAAATAAAACTGTCTATGACTCAGCACTTCTGAGGATTTATATGAAGAAACCCACAACACTAATTTGAAAGAATATATGCATTCCTATATTCACTGCAGCATTATTTACAATAGCCCGTCAATAGGTGAGTGGATAAAAATGTGGTGGTACATATATACAATGGAATATTATTCAGTTATAAAAAATGAAATCTTATCATTTATGACATCATGGATTGACCTAAGAGAGTATTATGCTAAGTGAGATACTGAAAGTCAGTCAGAGAAAGACATGCCATATGATTTCACTTATATGTGGAATCTAAAGAACAGAATCCTATCTAATAAAGAGGTAAATGCAAATTGACCATCACACCAACACACCAGATGGCTGCTCCCATGTGGTCAAAGATGGCTGCCCCCATGTGGACATAAGCTAGCCACCACAAGATGGCCGGCAGGGGAGGATAGTTTGGGAGATCAGGCCAGCAGGAGAGGGCACTTGGGAGGGACAAGGCCTGCAGGGGAAGGCAGTTGGGGGCGACAAGACCAGCAGGGGAGGGCAGTTAGGGGCAATTGGGCCTGCAGGGGAGCAATTAGGCATCGATCAGGCTCGCAGGGGAGTGGTTAGGGGGTGATCAGGCTGGTAGGCAGGCGAGCAATTGGGATTCAGCAGTCCCAGATTGTGAGAGGGATGTCCCAGATTGGAGAGGGTACAGGCTGGGATGAGGGACACCCCCCCTTCCCGGTGCCAGGAGGGGTCCCAGAATGGAGAGGGTACAGGCTGGGATGAGGAACACCCCCCCTTCCTGGTGCCAGGCCTCTAGTAAATTAATAAACAAAATTGAAACAGACTCAAGACAAATTGAGTGGACTGCTGGTTGCCAGTGTTTTGGGGGACTGGGTGAAAGAGGTGAAGGGATTAAAAAGTACAGATTGGTAATTATGAAATAATCACAGGGCTGTAAATGACAGCATAGGGAAAGAGTCAAGAATATTGCCATAGCCCTAGCTGGTTTGGCTCAGTGTATAGAGCATCAGCCTGCAAACTGAAAGGTCCCAGGTTCAATTCCGGCCAAGGGCACATGCCCAGGTTGTGGTTTCGATCCCCAGTGGGGGACTTGCAGGAGGCAGCCAATCCATGATTCTCTCTCATCATGGATGTTTCTATCTCTCTCTCCCTCTTCCTTCCTCTCTGAAATCAATAAAACTATATTTTAAAAAAAGAATATTGCCATAACTATGTATAGTGCCAGCTGGTTACTTGGAATATCAGAGGGAGCACTTTGTAAAGTATATGATTGTCTAACCACTCTGCTGTATAGCTGAAACCAACACAAAATAATATTAAATGGAAACTGTAATTAAAAAAATATTTTTCTCCTTTACCTCTAACTAACAATTGTCTTCCTTTTTGTTTTGATGCCCAAATTACATTTTTGATTAATTTATTTTCAAATTCTATATATATTGCGCCAGCATCACTGGTGAATCATTCGTTCACCAATTAAATCACCAATGGATAATATAATGACTTAAGTTTACCAGAACTGCAGCCGTTAGTCATGAATGGATTTCTTCATGACACAGATCTCGCAATGCTCATGTGTTATGCTGCCAGTAATTGTAGATCACAGCTCCTACTGCCTTTTATCCCTGAGCACTACATGGTTATACTGCTTAAATTCACATCTAACATACATCATTTCTATAATATTTCATTGGAGCCAATTTCTGGATATGGTACAATATTATCTGCAAATTCATGGCATCCTTGACTCATGATGAATGATGACAGACCTGAGGCTAATCACTTCCATAATTCTAGCTCAATTGCAGCTGTGAAAATACTTAGACAAAAACATACCAATGATCCATTTGAAATGCTTTTGCAGGGGCAAAATGTTTCCAGTGGTATATTTATATATATAATTACAGAGACAGAAAGAACCTGTGTCTATTCAGATCTAATTGTCTATGTCCATTTTTTTTAAATTTTACACTTTAACTATAGGTGCACGGGTGGGTTCCCTCTGGGTAGCCTGCGAAGATCGGGCCCTAGCTTGCGCCCCCAGCCTCGCAGCCCTGCAGCCCTGCCTGGCACCCTGCCTTGGCCTGGTGCTACCTGTTCACCCTGCTTCCCCTCCCCCCTACCCCCCACCCCTGCTGCTGCCACTGGTCGCCCTCTGAAGGGTGATAGGCTGGGTGATCGGGCCCCCGCTTGCACCCGCCTTGGCCTGGCGCCACCTGCTCACCTGCTCCACCATCCCACCATGGCCTCGCTCTCGTCCGGCCCATCAGGGCCCATCAGGGCAGGCAGTGCCTCCACTGCCACCTGCTGCCAGTGCCCCGTCGCCAACGCCCACCATGTTCCATGCCACCCCCGGTGGTCAGCGATTGGTCGAACTCCCAGTCGATAGAACTCCAGCCCAAGGGGGCAATTTGCATATTAGGCTTTTATTAGATAGGATTTGTTAGAATTAGCCCCTTTATAAAACCTGTATTCATAACCACAATAAAAATAGATGCTGAAGAACCCATTTATAATGAAGAATGCTGAACTAATAATTGCTTTATTAACCTATACCAATATATCTGATTTTAATTTGAAGATCCTATGCTTTTCTACACATGAATTGCACATGGGCAGGAATATTGTAGGAGTTTGGGTATATCAACAATAATCCCTTGAGAAGACACAGAGGAAGGTATCTCATCTTCTTGTACACAATAAAATAAGTAGATTTCAATACTCATGTCATCTGTGGGAGACCTATCATAAGTCAGCCACCCTATTTCACATAATATATACACTGAAGACTGAGTCAAGGCCCTTGTCTCAAAGGCCTCAAGAAGTGAAGAAAACAAGGAAACATATAGATGCCAATAATATGATCTGTGCTCTTTTAGATATCATGTGCAAATGCCTGCTGAGATGCCCAGCTCTATGTGAGGAGAGCAGAAAGTGCATCACTTATGAGGAACATGTGTATCCTTTTCTGAATATCCCAAAAGTTCTCCGATGGACAGAAGTGTGTCATCACAGAGGCAATAGAATATTAATAAATTTGCATCTTGACTTACATATACAGGCTTTTGTGAATTTTATCAACATAAGTCAACAAATCAAAGTTAGTTCACAGATAAGTGAGCTTACTAAAGCAGTTTTCTACATCAGTAAACCATAACATTGAACTTAGGGTCAGTGTTGACTTTGCATGGAAGTACAATACTAAAAGCCACAAGCCTTCTCTTTCTTCTGTCTTTCTTGGCATCCTACCAGCTATAACATATATGGATCAAGTAAATAATAATGAGTTCATGCAACCACAATAACAGTAAGACACACCACACCGTACACACACACATATCTAATATGCATCTAGAGCTGGGGATACCTGTCTCTAAGAAAAACAGAAAAGACATTTAAGTTAAAATGTCCAGTACTATTTGACATGTAATTTAGTAGTTATACACAGAAGAAACTTTAAGATGCCTACATATCTCAGGTCTGATTTACGTTAGTTATTCTG
This sequence comes from Myotis lucifugus, assembly GCF_000147115.1. Lineage (NCBI taxonomy): Eukaryota > Metazoa > Chordata > Mammalia > Chiroptera > Vespertilionidae > Myotis > Myotis lucifugus. The sequence continues at coordinate 718,170 of NW_005871440.1, read as the reverse complement.
ACTATATGTACTTTTGCATGATTTCTCTCCAGTCAATGATAGCCCATAATAGAGAATTGATTTAAACTGTCCAATATATACAGCTGGAGACATTCAGGCAACATTCAAACTGCAAAGTAACATTGAAAGTGCAAATCAAATGCAGTGTTTATAGAGCGACTGGTTTCAGAATCATGCATATGATATATACCCCACATATCTATGTGAATGCATCCCTTCATTGATCATGCAGAATGTGGATGGTCAAATCTAAAATTGCTACCAACATGTTATTAGAATTGGCTGAATGCTTTCATTGAAACAATGCCAACTCTGGTAAAAAGTCACTAGAGTTTAAAGAAGTCTTAGAAACTTTCTTGCTAGAGTTAAATATGAGTTTCTATAAGTAGGAAAGGCAAAAATGTAAAACCTATTTTTACTAACAAAAGAAAAATTTCATGTAAAGATGTAAAACTATAGCTTTTAAGGTGAGAACACTGGAATTGAGAAAAGTATATAGTACTTGTAAGAAAAAATAGAAAACGAAGTGATCTTGAGATGGAGACAAACCATTTACAGACGAAAGTGAATAATATGATCCTGAATCAGGAATGGTTAAGCTTAAAAGTCCATTTCTTTAAAGTTTGGATGTTTCCATGTTACCATATTATTATTTGAATTAATTTATTTGTTCTATCCATTTATCAAGCCTTACTTAATTTTATTCTATGTATATTCACTCAACATTTATTAGTTTTATCCATGCTGACTGTTTTGCTGCATCCTGGGGATTTTGAGATTCTGTTTATGGAGGATAGATAGACAACAGCAATTCAAAATAAATGACCATGTGAGAGATAATTATGTTGTCATTGAAGAATTAGTTCACCTTTTATCTGACATGATTTTTTTGTTGCTGTTAACCAGAATAGGCTGATGGATCTTTATAGTATAAAGAAACTACAGTGGTTTCTTGTGGAATTTGTGTGCTTGAAGGGAGAAGGGTATATATAAATATTGTTCATTGGAAGTACATTTAATTAGATAGCGTAAAATTAAATTAAGTTTCCTTCCACTCAATATGTAATAGTTCTCAAAACTTAAAATTCCAAAATGAGAGTTCATTGTTTAAGACCTAGACCACATGTGGTAAAGGTTATTTAAAAAGACAGTGTCAATATCATCTTTTTCTATTTAGTTAAAAAAAGTTGAAATGCTGTTATTTAAAAACATGCTTAGCTTAAATACTACTCAGGAGGAGCCATCTGATCTCTTTTGTCTTTTGAATCCATCCTTCATTCTGATGTTAAATCTCAAGTATTTTCTCACAAAGGCAAATTTCTAAGTTTTAACCTCAAGAGCTTGAAAGAAAAAAATACATAAAATCTATTAAGCACATCAGGTACATTTCTCCATAGTGTACTTGACATGGGGAGATGACACATATCACGATGACACTTAGAACTGAGAGAAAATACACATTAGCACATATTTGCTTGAATGAATTAGTCAATAAGCATTTATTGAGTAATATGCCTTTGAGTTCTTTCTCTAAAAGGCAAAATAGAGCCCTGGTTAGTTTGGCTCAGTGGATAGAGTATCAGCCTGCAGACTCAAGGTCCCGGGTTCAATTCCAACAAGGGCAGATGCCTGGGTTGCAGGCTCAATCCCCAGTAGGGGGTGTGCAGGAGGCAGCTGATCAATGATTCTCTCTCATCATTTATGTTTCTATCTCTCTCTACCTCACCCTTCCTCTCTGAAATCAATAAAAAATATATTTAAAATATAAAAATAAAAAATAAAAGGCAAAATATATCCATCATAAACAATTAAGCATATTCCTTGATTTGGAACTTTTTTTGTGTGTACTTGACAATTAAGGATATTTTTTAAAGGCAAGTCATTCAACTTAGTGTTGGTAGAGTATTATTACATTATTTATAATATTACAGCAGCTTTAATGTAAAAGCAGAGATTATTTATACAACAGATTTAGGTCTGCCTAGGTGGCATTGCTTCCAAATGCTATAATGAAGAGCAAGATGTATAAGACACAACACCTGTTATATATGTGCTGATTATTTAACCTTGGAGACAAGTCTAGACACAAGTGTCTGCAACAGAGGAATCCTGTGCTAAGAGACAGATGATCACTTCAACTGAGTAAGAGACCTTTTATAACTGCTAGAAAGGAAATGCTCAAGTCTTCTCTAATTCTATTCAAGCTATTTTATTATTTAGAATAAGGCTTTGCACAGAATACATGTCTCTTCTTCAATATTATTAAATGGTCATTAGAGGATGCTGCATAGGAAACATAAAACTGAAATGACATGAGAGATGCAGTGTTTCCGTAGACAAGATGATAAATTGCTTTGAGGAGAGTTGGATCAAAGCAAAACAGCAATAAGAGCCTACCGTAGATGCAACCTTCATAGAGAACACAATAACTTAGCTGTCACAGGTAACTGCCTTCTTGGAGGGCTGACAATAAAATAAGCGCAAAGCTAATTCTATGGAATGATGCAAACCATAGGCTTAAAAGTACACTCTCTCACTAATGTCAATGTTGCCACATGCTCATCTGGACCACTTCCCAAAAAACATGGAAATATCCTCAGTCATGAGATTCAAAAGGGCATCAATTGGCTTTGGTCCACAGGTTTAGAGCATGGACAGGGTATTCTGAATTCTGAAAGAAAAGTAAAGTTGAAAATATGTTTATTTGATTTTACCATAGCCTTCATCTTACTCCTTATAGGTGTCCCACTAGGATATGAAAAAGGAGTCAGAGTGACAGTGAAGTTAAGACTCAAGCACTAGGAATATTTGAATTTGGGAGGGAGGCATCACTCTTCCCAGGTTGTTTTCTCTCCTAAAGGATCCTGGGAATGAAGGGGAGAGGAGAGAGAGAGAGAGAGAGAGAGAGAGAGAGAGAGAGAGAGAGAGAGTGATTTACCTGGGATCAATGTAGCTCTTTCAATGCAAATGAGCTGGTGCTGCTTGCCCTAGGAGAAGCTTAACTACAGCACAGGTAGATAATAAATAATACAGGGACATTGTTTTAAAGCAGTGGTTTTCAACCCTGGCACTTTAGAATGACCTAGAAGAGCTAGTTTATAATAAACCAATTCGGGGTCCTAACCCAGACCAATTAAATCAGAATTTCCAGAAATATAAATCTTCATAGGTAATTTTAATATGAAGCAAGGGTTGGAAAACTACCAGTATAAGTATATAGAACAAGATGAGATATATCTTGATAGAATTGAATATTTGTCATCTTATTTGAATTTATAAAGTTTCAATTTGTAAACATTCTATGGTGATTAAAAGCCTCCATGCCTCAACCACCAGAAATGGGTATAATAAACATTGTAGAAGACCCACTGTCCTCAAGACACTTCACATAAATGTAATGAGGTTCTATCAGATGCTAAATAGTCTTTACATGCTCTGACATAATGCTACATCTTAAAGGCTAAGTGTACAACTTGTTTTTCCATGCCAACATATGTGTATTTTATCAGTTCTCAGACATTTAACAAATTGTATTGTTTATATTTTTGTATTTTTGTTAGTGTTGTTATAGGGGGGGGGTGTGAAGATAAGTTGAAAGGCTCTAAGATGCATGCTGTTGTCCTGAACTATCACTAGACTTAAGTTATAGTGTAGTTCTCATCTCAAGATTTTGGTGACAGCTTGACATATCTGGATATTATTACCTTCTTTTTAAAATTGAGTTAATTTCAAACATCTGGAATAAAAAAGACCCCAAATAGCTGCAGCAATCCTGAGAAAGAAGAACAAAGTAGGAGGGATCTCAATACCAGATATCAAGCTGTATTACAAAGCCACTGTTCTCAAAACTGCCTGGTACTGGCACAAGAATGCACATATAGACCAATGGAATAGAATAGAGAACCCAGAAATTGACCCAAATAAGTATGCTCAATTAATATTTGACAAAAGAGGCAAGAACATACAATGGAGTCAAGACAGTCTCTTCAATAAATGGTGTTGGGAAAATTGGACAGATACATGCAAAAAAAAAAAAGAAACTAGACCACCAAATTACACCATACACAAAAATAAACTTAAAATGGACAAAGGACTTAAACATAAGATGGGAAACCATAAAAATATTAGAGGAATCCACAGGCAGCAAAATCTCAAACATATGCCGAAGCAATATCTTCACCAATACAGCTCCTAGGGCAATGGAAACTAAAGGGAAAATAAACAAATTGGACTACATCAAAATAAAAAGCTTCTGCACAGCAAAAGAAATCATCAACAAAACAACAAGAAAGCCCACTGTATGGGAGAACATATTTGCCAATGTTATCTCCGATAAGAGTTTAATTTCCAACATTTACAGGGAACTCATACAACTTAACAAAAGGAAGGTTAACAACTCAATAAAAAAATGGCCAACGGACCTAAATAGATACTTTTCGAAAGGGGACATAAGGAAGGCCAAGAGACATATGAAAACATGCTCAAAGTCACTAATCACCTGAGAGATGCAAATAAAAACAATGAGATACCATCTCACACATGTCAGAATGGCTATCATCAACAAATCAACAAATGACCAGTGCAGGCAAGGATGCAGAGAAAAAGAAACCCTCATGCACTGCTGCTGGGAATGCAGACTAGTGCAGCCACTGTGGAGAACAGTATGGAGTTTGCTCAAAAAACTAAAAAGGGAACTCCCATTTGACCCAGTGATCCCACTTCTAGGAATATATCCCAAGAAGCCAAAAACACCAATCAGAAAGGATTTATGCACCCATATGTTCATAGCAGCACAATTCACCATAGCTAAGTTTTGGCCTAAGTGCCCATCAGCAGATGATTGGATTAAAAACCTGTGGCACATCTACACAATGGAATACTATGCTGCGGTAAAAAAGAAGGGATTCTTACCATTTGCAACAGCATGAATGGAACTGGAGAGCATTATGTAAGTGACATAAGCCAGTCAGAGAAAGATAGATATCACATGATTTCACTCATTTGTAGAATATAATGAACAACATAAACTGATGAACAAAAACAGATCCAGAGACAGAGAAGCCTCGATCAGACTGTCAAACCTCAGAGGGAAAGTAGGGGAGGGATGGGGTAAAGGGGAAAGATCAACCAAAGGACTTGCATGCATGCATATAAGCCTAACTAATGGACACAGACAACAGGGGGGTGAGGGCATGAGTTAGGGGGTGGGGGTGGGGGTCAATGGAGGGATAAAGACACATATATAATACCTTAATCAATAAAGAAAAAAATAAAATTGAGTTAATAATATTTACCATGACCATATAGTATGGCCATCTTGAAGAGGAAGTTAAACATGAAATAACAATGTAGAATGTGGATACAAGTAATATTTAGCAAGGAGTTATTTTGATATACTACTTGGCATCAATTTTCCTTGATATTTCTCTTATATTGAACACATGTTCGTTTGGCTTATAAGCTGAGGACCAGACATAAGACTAAAAGTTTTGGAAGAATGGGTGATGAGGCTGAGCTAGTTATTTCCACTTTGAGCCGGGATGATGAGGCTGAAGCTGTAGTCTTCTTGCAAAGTGAGGCTCCATCTTATCCAAAATCCAGGGAGTTGAGGGATAAGAGAAACTTCAGATAGTTTTTAAGGTATCTGAAAGCAAAGGGTGATAACTCCTCACATCAGAAGAGTATTCCAGGAAGATTAAAATCTTCTGCCCAGAAGCCCACGGGAGAAGGAGTGTTGAAAATGAACATTAAGTAAAGACGGTCAGAGCTCCATCAGAGAGTTTCTGGAGCCATCAGAGTGGCCCCAAATTAAATAACAAGTGAACATTGCTAGGCCTCATGATTGGGAAGAACACTGGTTTTATTATGCAATCTTCATGCAATAAAAGATGAGACAGGACCAGGCATACTTCAGTGGATTTCAGGGTGGAAAGATGGCCAGGAAGGGCTAGATGTTCCCTCCTTCAATCCTGGGGTAAAATGTAAGCATATTAAATAACAAGTGAACATTGCTAGGCCTCATGATTGGGAAGAACACTGTTTTTTTTTTTGTTTTATTTTTTTTTTTTACCATCCAACCAGATTGAATTTAAAATAGAAATTGGTTTTGTTATGTGGTGTTAAAATCAAACTTCACAATTGCCTGAATGTGTGGCCTAGATCCACACCTAACTTAGAATGTTAGGTATATAAACACACACACACACACACACACACACACACACACACACACACACAAATGTATCATGAAATGAACATCTCTGAATCTCTCTAGATTACTGATAACACAGACATCAAATAAATTTGCCATGGTAACTTTACCATAAACTCATTAAATTCTTGCCCTGTTTCTGGATTTTGTGTGTTGCTTCTTGTTTCACAGTTCTCTTCACTGTTTTCTCAGTGTTAGACTGACTTGAACCGCAATCATGCCACAGCTTTCAAGTTGCTTCTGGTCAAGCAGGCCACCAACCTGAGACCATGTGGCTCATATATTAGGCAAATTCAAATTGAACTATACTCTTTATGCAGTATTAGCCAATAAAACAATGAATAGCGCCTGGCTGGTGTGGCTCAGTGTTTGAACATCGACCTATGAACCAGAAGTCATTGATTCCCAGTCAGGGCACATGCCCAGGTTTTGGGCTCGATCCCCAGTGTGAGGCATACAGGAGGCAGTTGATCAATGATTCTCTCTCATTCTTGATGTTTCTATCCCTCTCTCCCTTCCTGTCAAAATCAATAAAATATTTTAAATTAAACAAAAATAGCCCTAACTGGTTTTGCTCAGTGGGTAGAGCGTTGGCCTGAGGACTGGAGGGTCCCAGGTTTGATTCTAGTCAAGGGCACATGCTACGGTTGTGGGCTCAATCCCCAGTAGGGGGCATACAGGAGGCAGCCAATCAATGATTCTCTCTCATCATTGGTATTTCTATCTCTATCTCCCTCTCCCTTCCTCTCTGAAATCAATAAAAAATTATTTTAATAAAAAAATAAATAAAACAAAAACAATGAACTCTTTAACACACACACAAAGTTCATCACAGTTCCATTATGCGTAGGTAAGATATGAAGTGCTTCAAATCAGCATGTGAGAGAATATCTTCCATATATTAATTGAGTGCAGTACTGGCTTTTCCCTTAGGAAGATTAACAAAGCTGAGCCCATAGAGAAGAGTAGTTAGAAGGTCAATTGGTAACTAAAATTAGATGAAGAGGGAGAATGATCAGGGATCAGGAGAGAGCTGGGTCCCTCCATTGCAGAAGAGCAAGGAGCAGAGCAAAAGTCACGAGGGGTGAGCTGCCTCAGAGCAAGGACACCTGCCTACTCTGAATGCCTTTTAGAAACAATGTGTGCACATGTAACCCCACCCACACATCACCAAACACAAAAACAAGTGAAAGAAAAGGGCGAGAGACCTAGATTCCCACCCTACATAGAAAGTGAGTGCATAAAGAGAACATCTTGACTTCCATTTCAGAAAGCAACCATTCCTTCCACTAAACACTATTTTTATCTAAGGTGAAAAGTAAGACGCTGCAACTTAGAGAGACTCAAAATTATAGCGGCTAAAGAAAATGAAAATACGCAAGTGTATTTCTTTCATATAATAGTACTTATGTCTTAGGTTGCAGTATTGCAGGAATGATTAAGAATGGAGGGAGAGAGGGAGAAGATGGGCTGCTCACCTCTGGTGGAACTGAATTGAGATAATAGGGGTGTCCCTACAGGTGGTAGTACTACCACCACTAAACAAGGCAAAAGGGAAAAAAGTATAGGCTGTACTTTCTATCTCATAAATCAGAATGGCTATGTGCCGGTTGCAAAGAATAAGCTGTTCATGAGCAAGTCAGAATCTGTCCTGTTAAATGCCGACAGAACGAAGGTCAGCATCTGCTCTGTCATTTGAATTTGATAACTGAAAAGACAAATCTGAACAGAGAGTTCTAAAGTGGCTTTCAGAAGAGGAGAGGATTTTTTTTGGAGGGAGTATTCATTACGCTGTTAAAAGCTCACCATCATCAATCATTTCGACCAGTGATTTTCTACCTTTTTCATCTCATGGGACATATAAACTAACTAGAGACCCAGTGCATAAATTCGTGCATGGGTGGGGTCTGGCCCTGCCCCCTATTGGGGTTGGGGGACCGATTGGGGCGAGGCCGGCGGGGGGAGTTATTAGTGTCAAAGATCTTTGCAGGGTGTATACACTTTTGCTGTAGGCTTTTGGATGAGCTGAAGCTTCAAAGGCACTTTAGTATCAGGGACACTTATAGCTTTCGTTTCTAAGCCTCTCCCTAGACAGGTAATGCGGTTTAGTTCCCTGCTGACAAACCCTCTAAAGCAGTGGTTCTCAACCTCCCTAATGCTGCAACCCTTTAATACAGTTCCTCATGTTGTGGTGACCCCCGATTTCATTGTTACAAATTGAACATAATTAAAGCATAGTGATTAATCACAAAAAGAATATGTAAATATATATGTGTTTTCCAGTGGTCTTAGGCGACCCTTGTGAAAGGGTCGTTCGACCCCCTAAGGGGGTTGCGACCCACAGGTTGGCAACCCACAGGTTGAGAACCGCTGCTCTAAAGAGAGGCCATGGTGTGATGTGGCTGTCCTCTTTGGTAGGAAGCAGTGGAGAGAGAAAGCGGGAAGATGGTGGTTGTGCTGGGCACCTCTCCTGGACACCTGACTGATGGTCCAAACCCTGAGCAGTATTCCTCCTGATCACTTGTCTTTCAGGTTCCTGGTCTATGAAGGCTGGAGGGCATTTACTTACTTAGATCACTTGTCATTCAGATCTGGTCTATGAGACTGAGGGCATAGTCATCAGGGGTGGGCTGCAGGGGGGAGGGGCGGAGGGCAGTGGGTGGCCAGCCCTGCCCCCGATCAGGCCGGTTGGTGATGCAGTGTGCATCATAGCCACCAGTTGTTCTGGTCATTCTGTTCATTCCGCCATTCAGTTGCTTGGCTTTTATATATATAGATTACTAAAATTCTGCGGCACAGCAAAAAATATTTTTTTTCTGATCTGACAAAAAGAATTTTGATTGATTTACAAAAGAATAATAATAGTAATTACCTACCCCTTTTGCTCCAATGTAAGGCTTTAAAAAAATCAGGTGCCTATATATGTTTATACAGATTTCTGGTACCAAGAATTTACCAAATCAGATGCAACCTTATTATGCGACATGAACAACAAGATGCAACTCTGTTATAGGACCTATATATTTATGGTTCAAGGCAGGGCATTCACACCGGAAGGCTCGTGTTGGCTGTTGTCATTTTCATATTTGACATTCTAAGAGAAAAGAGGTCAGTGCCCCTGATTAAATAGTCAGGTACTGCATGTTTTAAAAACTCTCGCAGTTTAAAAACCAGTGTGCTATCGCTGATTTAGACCCATCGGTATATCCATAAATATTGTTATAGGTGAGGATTAATTTAGCATGTTTTCACTCTTTATACACTTATATAGAGAAAGCATATTTGACTTAAAGCTGAATTTCATTGATTCATTTGTAGATTTAATAATTTTATATATCCTGAATATTTACATTCCTTTCTCATTCTGTAATTATAAGCTGGCCTCAATGCACTGAGGTGTATTCAGCATTATAAATACATTGTAACACCAAAATGCCAGGAATGCATATAATTTCAAGAGTGAAAATGGCTGGAAACCATGAAGTCTCATTATCCAGAGGTCTGGATATTTAAATATAAATAGTTCCTGAGATCTGGACTGTGGCAGATGTAAGTCACATTGTCACTCCTTAATTACCTCCATTAGTAACTTCATTACTTCTTTTTCAGCTTTAAGAGGACCCTGTGTGAGCTCATGGGGCTCAACTGCTTCGGGTGAGAGAGCAATGAGCACTTCTCCATGGGTACATTGCTGGGATTTTGTTGCTACACATCACGCTTCAACCCCAGGTCATGCTAAATGAGTGACTAAAATCATCCTTGGAGAGCTTACTGTGCATGTGGGCTCCTGAAGAAACCCAAGTGCCTAAAGCCAGCCTTGCTTATCACATTTTCCAGTCTCTCCCTGTTATATCATCTTGTCTCCTGGCGCCCAAGGTACAGTGTTGTACCTAGAGGGGTATTTTGGTTTCTCAGATAATGAGTCTATTTTAACGTCAACATTCTTTTCCTACTATTGAGATACAATTTATTTTTTAAGAAAAATATCCATAGTGTCAGGCTATATTAAAACAATGGCACTTTAACTTCCCCAGAAGTATATAAAGTCAGAAGGGTTGAATTAAAAATACAAGATCACATTTCCTTAGCTGCTGATAGACATGAAACAATTAGCTCTGCCTCATACATGCACTTTGGGGCATATTTAGCTGGTAGTTGATATTTTTCAATAATACCTTCTCTAGAGCTTTCCTGTCTCTGATTATCAGCTGATAATCTTCAAATCCCTTTGCCCTTTCCTCTTCCATGCAGATATTTAAGCGCCTTCATTTATAGGTTTACATAATTTATTCACTGAATGCTTCTCAGAGCTGCAGCTTCTTTTTTTAATAGAATCTTTCTTGGGCAATTGCTAACAAAAATTTTCACCTGGATTGAAAGGAACTTAGTTTATGTTGAAATTATGTCAAAATAGCTCATTGAATAGTGAAAAAATCAAGTTATGGCTTTTAAACTCTAGAAGAAGTTAACAGGCCCTAACTGGTTTGGCTTGGTGGATAGAGCATTGGCCTGTGGACTAAAGGGTCCCAGGTTTGATTCCGGTCAAGGGCATGTACCTTGGTTGCAGGCACTCCCCCAGTAGGAGGTGTGCAGGAGGCACCTGATCAATGTTTCTCTTTCATCGATGTTTCTAACTCTCTATCCCTCTTCCTTCCTCTCTGTAAAATATCAATAAAATTTATTTTTAAAAAAGAATGTTTGCTTTATAAAAAAAAGAAGTTAACAGACATGAACAATTTCTAACTGTGCCAAGCATGCTTCCAGTCATTAGGCAAATGTAATGCCCAACACACACAACCTCTTTCCAGTGTAGGTAGGTTGAGGGCATCACATGAGCGAAGTGTGAAAATAAATCATATGTAATACAAGGTGGTGATCAAATGAGGACCATCTGAATCAGAACTTGCTGTGAAACCTTGGACACATTACCTATTTTGAACTCGGTTTCCTCATTTGCATAATGGGATAATAAAATTAATGTCTGCTCTGAGGCAGAAACAGGAGCATAAACGTAAAGTTCTTAGAACAGTGTCTGATGTAGTAAGCATTAAATAAATGTCAGTTATTTTTACATTATCCTTAAAGCAGAGTCAAATACAGGGTTGTGCTCAGAACCTGGGAGATAAGAGGAGAGAGAAAGGTGTCTCTAAATGTAAACGTAGGAAAACATGATCGACAGCAGAGGTGATGAGCAAACTGGTTGGATCTTTGTGGATCAGTAGAAACATCCTCTGGTTTGGCCAGTCGTTAAGATGGGTATGTGTGTGTTTGCATGTGTGTGTGTGTGTGTGTGTGTGTGTGTGTGTGGGTTGGAGGGGATGTTCAAAGATAGTTCTAATTTGCATTTTGTTTCATTTTTTTCCAAATAAAGGACTAGCCTCATTAAACCCATTATATCATTTATAAGTCTTTGTTTGCAACATAACCTTTGACTACTTACTTAGAGAGAAAATGTATTGGAAGTTGGGGGAATGCATAGGATCAAAGCAAAGGGTGAAGAATCAGGCCCAAAGAAGCAAGAAACCCAGCCATCATGATACTAGGCACCCATGGGTGCCTCTGCCAGAATGAATAGCCTCCAACTGCCTTTTTTATGCTTACCCTCAAGACTCAAGATTCCTGCTACAACCCTACTTCTGTCTATTGGCAGGTCTACCATCTCTCCATTTTAATGATGTCAGTGTCAAAAACTTATCAGGCCAGTGGGAGGGTCACGAGTAATTAAATGGCTTATTACTTGGGGCTATGCAAGCAAGGGGAGTCCCTGGGTGAAGGGGCCCATCACCAACAAGAGGAAGAGGGGGCGAGAGAAAGCGGGTTCTTCGAATATATATTACAGATAATAACTCATGTCCTATGTTATAGATCAATGCACAGTAAAGATGAAATGCCCAACTGGAAGACTGTTGTACAAACTGGGGGAGCACTGGCTGCAGTGTTCAAATGACTCCAGGTGGCAATAATTTGCATAAATACCAACTGAAATTCAAAGGACAGCTTTGCTGGATAGAGTGTGGTGTTGTTTAGTATAAATTAATTTCCCAGTTTCCTTTTTCACTGGTCATCACCAAGGATCCATGTCCTACTGCCAATAAAGAAGACTTCATTTGTTTCTTAGAATAATTATTTGTGTGAGAAAGAACTAGCAGAAGCCAGCTTTTATAGCCGACAGCTCTTTGTCCTCCACTGGAGCACTCTAAATTCGTTAACTCTTAGCAATTACTTTTGTACCAGATGACTATCTTCCTAACCCAATCAGATTGTCTACATTCTCATCACTGCACAGCCTTTAAGCTGGGGAGAAAATCTGCCTGGGTACCTGGGCAAGGCCAAATTTCCATTTTAGAGTTGTAATAACCCAATTTCTTTAATAATGTTCTTTTCTAATAACCTTCCCCCACGTCCCCCAGGCTTCATAGACCATGGAAAAGGTTTTAAGTAGTTTTAGATGAGTAAATATAACATTTCCTCTGAATTACTACAGGTGGGGACAGCAGACAGGATTGCTGGTGCTTCTCAGCAATATTTGCATGAGAGCTAGTCCCCGAAGCCCCCAGTGTTCGTCCACCAGAGGAGCTGTTTATACCTGGGGGTGAGGTTCTAACTGCTAACACTTCCTGTAGGCAAGTGAAGGTTAGCAAGTAAGGGAAAGACAAAGAGGTCAGGGACACATAACAGCACATTTCCCCAGAGTCCTAACAGAAAAATGTAGAAAATGGGAGATTCCTACTGCATTTTTCAGGGGGTGTTTAAAAGGAGTATTTGCTACACTAGAGATTTACTGTTCTGAAGACGTGAGGAATTATGAAAAGGATCGGGATTTATAATGTTTTTTTTTATCTAGGTCTCTAAATTTGTGAGATGTTTCTCCATGATTGGAGAGGTTAGTTACACCTGAGGTGAGAAACTGACACGGCCTGTGAGACTCTATGCCAGGGGTAGTGAGTGCTGGATTGATTCAGCCGGGGCAAGTACAGAGATTGGAAAGCCAGACAGGTTTTCATGGGAAAGCTGACTCACAATTTAGTAGGTTTGCACCCTTGGTTTAATTTTTCACTTCTCTAAGCCCTGAATGTTAGATTTATGACATTGTAGTAAACATGCTAGGTAGTACATGTCGAATATTTATATGAGTCGGGCACCAAATGAGAGTTTTACCACATTCATCTGTTTTAATCATTTCAACAATTCTATGCAGTATATCTTGCCACTATATTATTTTTTTAAATGATGAATTGGAGTTTTATAGAGATTACACAATTTTCTCAAAGGTGCAACCCTAGCAAATGGTAGGGTTAGAATTCAAACCCAGGAAGTCCCATTCCAAAGGTCACATTCTCATTCATTATGCTTTACTACCCCCAGTATTTCTCACCTAGTTGATAGTGATGTGAAATACATATAATAAGTATTAGTTTATTGCTGTGTAATTAAAATACCTTACACTTAATGGCCAAAAGCAACGTCTAATTATTAGCTCATGGTTCCACAAGTCAGAAGTCCAAGACAGAATCTGGGTTTTCTGCTCAGGACTGAATCAGAGTGTAGCTAGACTGAGTTCTCACTTTGATACTCTGAGAAAGAAAAAAAAATGCTTCCAAGCTCATTACTGTGGTTGGCAAATCTCCGTTGCTTGTAGGACTGAGGTCAAATTACCCCCCGGCACTGTCATCTGAGCATTGCTCTCAGCTCCTGGAAGCTGTCCTTTCCTGGGAAGTTTTTATGAATATTGGCTTTACTCCAGGCCAGCCAGAGTGGGTATTTCTGACTTCTTGTTGACCAGTGGAAGAAATCTCTCTGCCCTTAAGGGTCAGTGATTAAATCAGGCCCACTTCATAATCTCCTTTTTCTTAAATGCACATAAGTGCCACATAATAGAACTGGATCACAAGGATAAAATACTTCTTATTCATAGCCCTGGGTATGATGCAGGGGATCTACACTGGGGACAGGAAATCTTGGTCACCATCTCAGGATTTTGCCTACTACCTGAGGGGTAAGAAACAATCTCAGAAGGCTGTGAAAATTCAGGGCAATAATCTTAAATAATAAATTTAACATCATGATGAGAATATAGCACTTTATCCATGCTAACAAAGATGGTGCTGCCAGAAAAAGACACTTATCCTCATGCCTAAGGGACACACATGGAAACAAATATAGGAAATAAAATCAGAGATTTGGAGTCAAACAATCCAGGTAAAGAACAAGACTGAGATGTGCAGTGAGCATTCAAATTTTATTGCTGGAGACCAATTTTTGTAACTTGCAGACTCTACATGTTGGATACTGAGAGCTTGTCATGTAGGGGCTAGATCAAATTTTAAGGCATAGCAAGGAAGTCAATATTATCCTTATTGATATTTAGGCTCTGTATTGCTAGCTTAGGTGCATCTACACTATGCAGCTTCTCTCCAATTCCACCTGATATTCTTGGAATAAGCCACATCCTCTCTAGCTTAAGAATTCTATTAGTCACACCCTAGCAGGTTTGGCGCAGTGGATAGAGCTTTAGCCTGTGGACTGAAGAGTCCCCAGTTCAATGCCAGTCAAGGGCACATGCCTGGTTGCAGGCTCGATCCCCAGTGGGGGGCGTGCAGGAGGCAGCTGATCAGTGATTCTCTCTCAACATTGATGTTTCTATCTCTCCCTCCCTCTCTCTTCCTCTCTGAATTCAATAAAAATATATTAAAAATAATTCTATTAGTCCCATTCATATATTACCAAACTCCCTGGTACTAGTTCATTCTTATCTATCCTCTGCTATTACCAACTAATACATTTCCCAATAGGAATTTTATAGCATCTGCTTGATACATTATCAAGTGGTATAAGAGCCATGGTAGTTGGCTAAAATAAGTTTATGACCATGTTAGATAAAGCTTTGATGTGGTTTCTATTAGATCAGTTTATAGAAGCTCATAATTCTTTCTCTATATTTTATCACAGTTTATATAAAATTAAACTGTAAACAATAATATAAGATAGAATATGCTATTAATCATCAGATTTTTCAACATAGCAATAATTATCAAAATATAGAGTTTCTATATCAAGAATCTATGGCATTAATGAGAACAATAATTGTTGAATGACAGTGAGTTTCCTTCTTTCATTAATGAGAGCCTCCTTTGTGGTGGGCACTGGTAATATGTAGCAGGGATAAATAGTATCTTCTATCAAAGAGATTATGTTGTATTTAAGGGTAAACCATGGAAGTAAATCAATGACTAAAAATTTTGATGAACTATGCTCAGAAAGCTATAGGGACAAATATAATTTTAAACCTAGACATGCTATAACCTTTGATTGTAGATTGCATATGCCATTAAAACACAGACTCCAAACTTATCTTATTCTTCACTTTTTCTATCATAACACATATAATAAGTGTATAATCATATATGTTAAATAAATGAGTGAAAAATTAATTTTTAACAATTAATTGTCTACTTATCTGTGATATCTTTCTTTATTTTTCTTAATTATTCTCAGAAATTACAGTATATGCACACTGTTTTCCCCCAGGAGCTGGCTTCAGGGGAATCCTGCTGTAATCCTGGTTTAGGGGTCAGACCTAATTCTTCAATCTCTAATCTATTGGTTCTCAACTACGAGCATTTTCCCCTCCAGGGAACATTCAGCAATACCCGGAGACATTTTTGTGAGGAGGGAGTGGGTAGAGTGGGTTACTACTGGTATCTGGTGAGTAGAGGTAAGGGGTGTTACCACACATCTAGATTGTAGAGGACAGTCCTCTCCCCATGGGGGAATATATATATATATCTGGCTAAAGTGTCAGTAGTACAGATATTGAAAACCTTGATCTAATCTCCTTTCTAACCCCTGGAATTGGTTCAGGGAGTAGCATTTGATCTAAATTGATCTCATCAAACCAAAGGTTAAAGGGTTTTCTAGATGGTCAGGGGAAATGAAGCTCTAGCAATGGGATATAAATGTGCAAGAATCCACTGAATGTGGAACTACCTGGAGCTGAAACTTAGGGAAATAATTTGAGACCGTTAAGGGAAAGTTATATGTGAGATTAGGGTCCACATTAAGGAAGGTTAGCTAAGAAATATAAAAAGAGATTAGTATAATTTGAGCAAGGAGATTAAACATAGCCAGACGGTTTCCCTACCTCTGAATGTTTTAGTCATGTAATCTAATACATTCCTTTTAAATTATTTAAATCTGTGGTCATAATAATGTGCAACAAAAGCCCTTCAAATTGATAAAGAATAAATGAATTATAATTAGGACAGGTAAAAAAAAAGTGAAGGGAGGGATAAGCAAATGTGAACGGAGTTGTGAGTCAGTATGATTCGTTCCAGCATACCCCCTCTGACATAATCTAAGCATGATGAAGAGCATAATTTTATGGAAAGGCAGAATTGTTGATATCACCAGCATATTCAAAAACATATTCACCCTGGCATTCAGAGATTCCTTGATCTGAAAGATACTATGCTTCCATTCCCTATTCCTCACTGTAATTTGGAACTATAATTCACATTCAGAATGTCCTTTAAATAAAGACTCAGAATACAAATTCGTGTGTGTGTGCATCATGAATTTGTGTACATGAATTGCTCTTACTCATTGAAATTCACAGCAATGTTTTCTCTCCTCTTCTTTTTCATCTGATTGGCTGCATCCTGCATGCACCCTACTTGGGACTGAGCCCACAACTCAGGCATGTGCCCTGACAGGGAATCAAACTGTGACCTCTGGTTCAGAGGTCAAGGTCAACACTCAACCATTGAGCAACCCTGGCCAGGCCTATCATGTCTTTTCCAAATCACTCTCTAGATAGCTTATCACCACATTAAACCACTTTCATTGAAATTAGAATAAAAGCAAATTCTGTTCTGGTAATCAACAAAGACTCAAGATTTAATTTCAGGCATTTTTCCCTCCCAGTTTTTGTATGGTATCATTCATTTGTCTACCCCTATTTGCACAATGATTTCAGTGACTGGTCCTTTCTAATATTTTAAATCACTTCTAAAATATTATTTCCACAGAAAAGTCATCTCTTACAACTTCACTTCCTAAGTTCTTTACCTCCCAGAATATTTTCAAACTGAGTACCATGTTAGTTTCTTTCACAGTATAAATGAGTTAATAATTTAATAAAATTTCAGTTTACAAGATCTAGAGGTAGGTCTACAGAAACTATAAATGAGTAAACAGCCATTTATAATTCTCAGTGATAAAAGTATCATGATGGTGTAATTGCAGGTGAAATAATAGCTATTAAAAATGTTAAACCTAACCCAACCCCTAAATTTCCACATAATGTATAAACCAAAATGTACAAGATTAGTAGAGCTGGAAACCCAAAGTGGGAAAGTTGAGGGTTGAAAAAAAAGATGAACCATGTGAGGTTGGGGCATGGGTGAAAGGTAAAGAGATTAAGAATACAAATTGCCAGTCAAAAAATATTCACAGGGGTATAAAGCACAACACAGGGAATATAGTCAATAATATTGTAATAACTATGTATGGTGTCAGACTGGAACTGGACTTATTGGCATGATCACTTCACAAATTATCATATTTAATAAAGAGGTAATATGCAAATTAACCCTCATGCCCACACAAGACGCCTGCCTATGACCAGGCTGGCAGGGGGCTGTGAGGGGCAACCAGGCCAGCAGGAGAGGCAGTTGGGGTGACGAGGCTGGCAGGGGGGGCATTTAGGGGCAACCAGGCCATCAGAGGGAGGAAGTTGGGGGCAACCAGGACAGTGGGGGGGCAAATGGGGGCAATTAGGCTGGCATCAGGGGCAGTGAGGGGCAACTAGGCCAGCAGGGGGGCAGATATGGGTGACCAGGCAGGCAGGCATTTGATCAATTAGGAGCCAGCGGTCCAGGATTGTGAGAGGGATGTTTGACTGCCGGTCTAGGCCCAATCCCTGGGATCAGGCCTAAACTGGCAGTAGGACATCCCCCATGGGGTCCTGGATTGGAGAGGGTGCAGTCTGGGCTGAGGGGACCTCCCCATCCACGAATTTTGTGCACCGGGCCTCTAGTAACATATAATAGCTATGTTGTAAATCTGAAACTAATATAATATTGTATGTCAATTGTGATTGAATAATTTAAATTAAAAAAGGACAAATAGAATAAAAATACATTGGGAATTGAGAGGTGGAAATACATAAAATAAATTGAGGCATAAGCAAGGAACAGATTTGAGAGTTCTGCCCATATTACCTGGCTTTTTGCCCTGTTCAAAACCAGCAACTGCTGGTCAGTTCCATCACACCTTAGAGTTCTGTCCCATCTCTTTTTAACATCTCTTGTGCCATTCTCTTCTGCTGTTAAGGGCCCCAGTGACTACATTGGCCCTTTTGTATGATCCAACTTTCTTTTCTTATCTTAAGGTCAGTTGACAAGTAGTCTTAAATCCATCTGCAATTTCCCTTAGTTCAGCATTTGATTGAATAACCAAGGGACAGAAATCTTGAAGAAGCATCTTTTGAATTCTACCTACAACCTGAAGCAAGGAGGAGCTATAAGTTGTTAGAATGATATAAATCAAATGATAAGATGCCTGGAATAGAGTAGAACAAGAGATGAAGATAAATACAAAAATGTAAGTGATAGCCAACTGAATGTAGAAGAAAGCAAACAGCTGGGTGTAAGATTTTAAAAAGCTATATTTTGGCTTGGAATCTGGGTGGATGGTGTTACTTTTTTTTTTATTTTAGTGAGCACCAACATGTTAGGAAAAGTTTGAAGAAGGACCTTGACTTCAAGTGGAACCTAATGAATTTGTGAAGTTTATGAAACATCCACATGAAGTTATCCAAATAGAGAGAAGCATATAGGCATTGGTAGTCAGCAAAGGGCATATGTTCTGGGACATACGGTTAAAAGCCATTAGTATCCTATATAATAAAATGCTAATATGCAAATTGACCAAACAGCAGAACAACCGGTCGCTATGAAGTGCACTGACCACCAGAGGGCAGACGCTCAAAACAGGAGCTGCCCCCTGGTGGTCAGTGCGCTCCCACAGTGGGGAGTGCCACTCAGCCAGAAGCCGGGCTCACAGCTGGTGAGCGTGGTGGCGGGAGTCTCTCCCACCTCCATGGCAACGCTAAGGATGTCAGCCTGAGGCTTAGGCCCACTCCCCATGGGCCTAAGCCATCAGTTGGACATTCCCTGGGGGCTCCTGGACTGCAACAGGTCACAGGCTGGGCTGAGGGATGTCCCCCAAGTGTATAAATTTGGTGCACTGGGCCTCTAGTTCTTTATATAATAAAAGCCCAGCAACCAAACGGTGAAACAACCAAAATGGCTGGTCATCCAGTCGTTATGATGCACACTGGCCACCGGGGGCAGATGCTCAATGCAGAAGCTGCCCCCTGGTGGTCAGTGAGCTCCCACAGTGGGAGCGCCACTGGGCTGACCAGGATGAGTGGTGCTCCCACAGTGGGCGATCCCCTCAGGCCATGGCCCCCACCACTGCACAAATCTCATACACCGGGCCTCTAGTGTAAATATAATCTGAAATACTGGAGTGCATGAAATTGAATAACAAATCTACATCACATATACATTCGTTATGCAATTTTTTATTGTATATGGTTTTCTTTCATTATATATCAAAGCAACAAAATCTGTATATTTTTAATTCTGCTATATCTCACCTATATTTAGAAGTTATAACTGATAATGGCAATATTAACTGAAAAGAGAAAAAGCAATGAAGATTACAATCAAGAAGAATTAAAATATGTAATCTAGCTCATTTATACACCTTGTTCTATTCTCAAAGTTGAAATTCTGTTGTGTGATTATAAATAAAAAAGTCAATTTCCATAAGTAACAATTCTCAACGTTGGTTGAATATTATATATAATTAGTTGGGGAGCTTTCAAAAAGCCCATACCCAGGCCACACCTCCCAGGAATTAAACTGGAATCTCGGGTTGGCATCCAGACAGCAGTACTTTTTAAAGCTCCCCAGGTGCTTACAAAGTGCAGCCAAGGCTGAGAACCACTGCTTCTCGGTGGTATTTTACATTCTTTATTAAACTATATATATGCATATGCATGGATTTGTGTATATGTTTGGGGTTTATTTCTTGACTTTTTGTTCCACTGATTTGTTTTCTGACATCATAATATTTGAACTATTGTTGATTTTACTCATGGGCTAATATAGTTTAGAAGTAGGCATTTTTATGTTTTTCCTAAGTATTTTTATGGTCTTGTATTAATTTGTCTTTTTAAAACACCCAAGTTATTTTATTTAAATTTACTTTCACTAACTAAATAAAACATAATTCACTCCTATGAATCAATTTTGGTTGCTAGGTTTTATTCCCTTTACTGGAATTCTTAGAGCCTTCTGTAGTCTAGATCTTGTCTTTGAACTGTGGTCAGTGAGTCTAACACTACAGTTCCTCTTATGTTCTCATCCAGAGCAATCCTGGAAATAAATCATGTGACTTTTTAAAGGTCAGATGGTACCTGATCATGCAGTTTTTACCCATCTTATTACCAACTGTAGTGTGATTATGGAGCATTCCTAAAAATTATGAAAGCTATACCATTTGCTGCATAGGGTCCATCAATTTCCAGGGGGGCATAGTGAAGTTTGTATTACTCTTCTAAGATACCTACTTCATAAGTTTTCAGAAGCCATTGTATAGATTTCTTGCATAAGTATAACTCCACCACATTCTCTAAAAGAATATTTTTAAAAATCACTAGTAATTGTTCAGCATTCTCTACTTAAGACAAATAATTTCATCTTTTAACCATTCATTAGATTACATACTCCTTATCCCTGATTAAGAACAACAACAACAAAAAGAAAATAATGATAAAATAGTGAAAACTGAGGACTTACAGGAGAAAAGGTTAATATATATTTTATCACCAAGACTTCTTTAAAGGGATTTGCCTTCCAGCTTACTAAGCACACAATGTTTTCTGATTTTGAAGGCAGCTTTATAAAAAATCAAATTTATTTGTGGCTTAAAATTTACCTGGCACACAAACTGTAATACTATAATAATTATTAACATCCATTGAACACACACTGCATGCTAGGCACTATGCTAAGTGTTTAAAATAATAACTGATTATTACTTTTAAATGTCAGCAACCCTGTGAGGTAAAGCTATTATAATTTCCATTTTACATATGAGGAAACTGAAGCTCAAAAAATAAAGTAGCATTTTCAACTAGTAGGTGGCAGATCTAGGATTTAAAATTTTTCTCTCTGATTCCAAAACCCACATTATTAACAATCTTGCTATTTTCATTTACTTGTTCTGCCGTTGAAAGATGATGTATTGAGTTCCTATTAGTGTCAAGCTTTAGGTTCCAGTGATGGCGAACCTTTTGAGCTCGACGTGTCAGCATTTTGAAAAACCCTAACTTAACTCTGGTGCCGTGTCACATATAGAAATTTTTTGATATTTGCAACCATAGTAAAACAAAGACTTATATTTTTGAGATTTATTTTATACATTTAAATGCCATTTAACCTAGAAAAATCAACCAAGAAAATGAGTTCGCGTGTCACCTCTGACACGCGTGTCATAGGTTCACCATCACTGGGTTAGACACTAGGGGCAAAAAGACAAGCAAGATAATGGGCCCATCCTCATGAAATGCTGAATTATGCACCATGTGACTAATAGATATTTGTCAATCATGTAAGTTAACATGGTGAACCTTTCATTGGTATTCTTGTCTTAAGTACAACACTTTTCATGCATTTTTTAAAATTCATTTCCTTAGGTCATTGGCCTCCTGTAAAATGGACTGAATTGGCATATTCTCCTTTCTTATCACTCTGGGAATTTTTTAAATGTTAGTAATTTGTCTTAGAGTAAATTACATAAGTAAACATATAAAACAAAGCTGAATCATGGTCAGTAGTTTGAGCTGGCACTTCTCTCCCTCCCTCCCAATGCCTGGTTTTGACAGGGGCGGTTAGCTTTCTGTGGCTAGAAACACTAGAAACATTCCAAATTGGCATTTCTCTGCATCACATTCTTCTGATGCTTTTTCTCTGATCCCTGGATTGTGTTTATTCCTTCTATTCTCCTGTAGTGGTATAAAATAATGGTTGGCACAATGATAAATGCACTTAATTTTCTTATTCTTAAGTCCATGTCTTACTACAAGCAAATCCCTCATCTTTAATCATTCACTCTGTTCCTCTGATTTTATCTGAATACTTCAGAAACCATTCCTGTTCTCCTCTAACAATTACCACTGCTCTCGTTCAGGTATACGTGTTCTTTCTCTGTCTATTGCACGAGTCGCCGAACTGGTCTCCTTGCTCTAATGCTGCACCTCACAGAGCGCCCCTATCCTAGCCCCAGTATTACCTAGAAGTGATTAAAATGAGCTAAAGAGCAAATCTATTATAACATTTCCATTACACAATATTCCTACATCTATAATACCTTACTGCATTAAAAAATGGTTCTATTGCCAAATTATTATGAGGATGAATATCACACTGATCTATGAACACTCAGTAATATCTACATTACAGTGATACTCAGAAAACAGATGTTGACAGAACTAAAATAAATGTGTGGAGAAAGAAGAATTAATAATTTATTTGGCATATTATAAGAATTAATAATTTATTTAGTTTATTATCTTTACTCTTCATTTTTTTTCCTTCCATCCTTTCTCTTTGAGTATTTTTAAGTGCCCACTATTGCTAGGCTCTTAGTGTTTGGGATCTAACAAGACAAACATTTCTTGGGCTAGACACTAGGATTTAAAACATTTCTCTCTGATTTCAAACCCACAATGGAACGCAGTTGTATAATGAAGAATTAAAAATAAGAATGAAAAATATAGTAAATTTATTATCTAATATTTTATCACATTTAAGTCCTATGGGCAAAATAAATAAAAATATAGCAAGGTAAAGATGATCCAGAATTCCAGAGGAGACAGCTGTAACAGATTGAAGTACTAAACAGAGTCAGAGAAGATCCCACTGAGAAGATGAGATTTGTGCATATATGTGAGGGAGATGAAGGAGTGAGCCAAACATATAACCTCAGAAGAATCACTCCAGGCAGAGAAAAGAAGTGTAGCAGAGCCATCATCTCATATGCAACATCTCCCTTTACCTGACTCTCATCAGGGAGAGATACAAGTCTAATCTCCTCTGATGGCCTTCAAAAAATGGAATACTATTGCATATGAAATCTGATTTACCCTACAGTGCGTGGTGTAGAATTTGTATTGTAATTTCCATTCACTTGTATTAGTTTCTGTGTCTAAGCAGATGCTCTAAGTACTTGAAGGACGACTGAGCCAGGAGGAGGGAGAAAAGCTGGGAACTACTCAATCCAAGCTGTTGCAGAGGCAGGCCAAGGCCCCAGAAGGACCAGGGAGTACAGCACCAGATGAACTCAGAGTGGCTGAAAGCGAGGCACCGAATGCTGATGTGGGAAAAGGTTTTAGTAGAAGAGGCAGCTTTAAAAGCATTGATTGTATAATATGAAGACAGAAGCTCAAATATGAGGAAAAGTAGGAGAGAGAAAACAGGCAAGAATTTTCCCCAAATCACATCAAGTCAACAAATAATCAGATTCACCAAATATTACTGTTCTGTGAACAAAGGCTTAATTAAGGATTCCTAAAACCAATGCAAATTGTGGGAACAATGAATAGAGCCTCTTTAGAGGCAGGAGTATGCATTGATGTGCTTGTCACATGTCAGAGAATATTTTATTTTTCAGGAAAAGTCAAATCAAGAATACATTATTTCCTACATAATCATTTTGCTCTTATTCTTTATAGTGGAGTTTTATTTTTAGTACTTGACAAACTCACAGAGCCTTTTCAGAAGATTTTGCAAAGATAAAATGTCTAAATATGATAAATGAACAACGTAAGTCGTACCACTTATTTTAGTTGCAATTTTAGAAAACAATCACACATGGTAATTTAGAACATTCAGAGGACACACTATAAAATTACCCTTGTCAGAGGACCACACCAAGACACATCATAATTAAAATGCCAAGAAAAAAAAATACCCTTGTCTTCTTCTTTACTGTTTATTTTTCCTTCTTTTATATTTCTTTACTCAATTAAGTTATACAAAAAAATCCTTTGATAAAAGAGTTTTATTTCTGCCTGGTTGGTGTTGCTCAGTGGTTGAGCATCAACCTATGAAGCAGGAGGTCACAGTTCCATTCCTGGTCAGGGCACATACCGAGTTGCAGGCTCGATCCCCAATAGGGGACATGCAGGAGGCAACTGATCAATGATTCTCCCCATCATTGATGTTTCCCTATCTTTTTCCATCTCCCTTCCTCTCTGAAATCAATAAAATATTTTTAAGAAGTTTTATTTCTCAAGTTATGCATATGATTTGGGGTTATCTAGTTAAGGTTAAGAAAAGTACTGGAGCTAATAGTTTACCAGATGGGTAAACCAACCAAGCAAAAAAAGTATATGGGGACATTTTCAACTCAGGGAAAGAGAAGCCTTGTCCCTAGTAATTAGCTCACAGATAGAGACTACAACAAGGAATAAGCCAGGAAGGTAATGCTTTCATTGGACACACATATACAAGGGAAAGTAGCTAAAAAAAAAAATAATGGCAAAAAGAGCTCAGAGAAGTAGATGATGAATTAGAAGAAAATATGCTAAAAAAAACTTGGGAAAAGATAATTTTAAGACAGTGTGTAGACAATGCTTGTAAAAGTTACAGAAAGGCATAATATGGTGTGTACTGAGAAGAGGTCCTGTGAATTCAGTCATTACAAAGACATCATGACTGAGCACAAAGCATTGAGAAAATGAGGAAACAAATGGAGATGAGGCCAGGAGTGCAGTGAGCACAGAAATACTAGATTTTCAAAGGATTTGCAATGAAAGAATAAAACAGAAAGGAAATAATTATATAATTGGGGGAGTCATTTGGGTCAGATAATTATCTATCAAGAATAAGAGAATTAATTGATTTCGGGGAGTGAGGTTAAGGTAGGTAAGGGACATCATTTAAAGACTAAAGAGAAAGATGGGATAATTAGGAAATAACTGTCTTATAACAGTAATAACTACCATTTGAGTAGATGCTAAATTAAGTGGTTTACATATTTTATCTCTTCATTTTCCTCCACAGCAGCAATTTTCAACATTTTTTTATCTCATGGTACACATATACTAATTACTGAAATTCCACAACACACCAAAAATATATATTTTTTGACAATCTGACAAAAAGATGAGAATGATTTTGATTCATTCACACCAGATGGCTATTGTTGTGTTGGCTGTTGACATTTTTTTAATTTGACGATCTAAGGGAAAAGAGGTCAGTGCCCCTGACTAAATAATCAGGTAGTGCATGTTTTAAAAGTTCTTGTGGAACAGGAGTTTAAAATCACTGCTTCGATTTGTCTCAACACTTCAATTTTCCAAAGAGAGAACTGAAACATTTATTACATGACCAACATCACACAACTGACACATTATGCAAAAAATATTTAAATCTAATTTTGTTAGAGCAAAAACCATGGTCTTTATTACAAGGCTCATGGGATAGGTAGATGGAGTCAGGATCAAGGGGACAGTGAAAAGCTTAGCATTAGAGTTTACTAATGATGAAGTCATGAAGAGGTAAGAGTATTTATGTGTGTGTGTGTGTGTGTGAGAGAGAGATATAAGTGGTAAAGAATTTATGAAGCCTGGAATGGTGCTGTTTAGAAGATTTTAAACTTATGGAACAGATATCATGGGGAATTGGGAATGCAGTTGATTAAAGCTAAACAAAATATATGCTGAGAAATGTTGAGAGACTGGCTGGTGAAAAATATCAGATATCCAGCAATAGGAATTCCAGAAAATAAAGTGTGTAAAATTGAGTCTTCATAATCACCACATATAGGGCATCCAGCTCTGGACAACTTCCATTATGTGCCTGGAATAGGATAAGAACCAGTTTTCCTTGAGGAATCTCAAGAGTTTGAGATCAACAAGAGAGGTTATGAATCAGCCTCGCCTTCATTATCCAGACAATGAAGAAAGTGGCACCAGGTGCACTCGGGCCCTCAGAATGTACTTATGGTCCCAAGTACTGTGGGAATCTAGAGAATTACATTATTTTCTCTGCAGTTTGGCTTCTTAAGCAAAGTGAATTGACATATTAGAGAATGTCACCTTCACTCCAGATCTATTTATTCTTTATATTTCAAGTAAGTTAGATCTAAAGCCATCCACTCCTATTCGAAAAATAATAAAAGTTATCTGTCCCAGAAATTTCAGAACTTGTAAACTTGAAGGCTTGTCTTGTTTTCCCTCTGAAGACATTGACTTACATTCCAAAGTGTAAGAAACTAAAGTCTTTACCCTTCTCTTCCTCAAGAGAATGTGTGTACATTAGCGAGATTAAGCTTTTCTTCTTCCTTTGAGAAGTGAAGGAAGCAAAGTATACATAACGTGCCTGATTCATATTTCCAGGGTTCCTCTCCTGCAATGCAGACCCTGGTACATGTAGGGTGACATCTGGATCTCAACACATTGCCCTAGCAAAGAGAAAGATGAGCCAAAAAGGAATCAAATGTGGTTAATTCTGAAACAATAATAATTTCTCCCAGTCTAGGAACCCTGAGTCTATTTTCAAGGTAATAAGAGGAACATAGACATTAGAAACTCATCCCATAACAGCCATGTACTATTGCTTTTTCTATTTGTAGGTCAAGTTTGAAAATTAAAATAATTATCATTGTGGTGATAACAAATCTGGGTTTGGGTGCAGCTATTTCTAGGAGTTGTCTGAGAAGTCTAGGTATCCAGCAGATAGAGAACAGGGGCCATGGAAAATTGTGGTCCCTTCACTTGCAAGAGGGAGAAAGACACAAACTTCATAGAAGGCCTAGCTGGAGGCCACCTCTTCTGCTTGGAGAAAGAGTCCTGATGGCTCAGACTTCTATCAAGCTTGAGTGAGTGATAGGGTTATTTTCAGACAGGCCTGTTCCTTACATCACAGAAAACAGAAGTGTGGTTGGTTGTTACAGGTCTGGCTATGTGGAGGCTACATATGGTACAATAAAAGAAATGAATCTAAGAATGGAAGGTGTTAGTGGAACCATCACTGAAATATTTAGCAAATTTTCTAGATTAAATAGGAAGGAAAATGAAGTCAGATGAAATTCTAGAATATTGAAAGACTGGAAAGTAGAGTTATTTTGCTCAAGTTAAACTGAACACCAACTTTAGTGGGAGAAGTGTGGGGATTTTAGAAGAATAGTTATTTAGAATCAGTCAGAGGAATATTAGGTTTTAAGACATCAAAGAGGTTACATCTCTGAACAGTGAGGCAGTTTAGAATGTTATTCTAAGAATAGATTGTTTAAGTAGAAAAGAGCAGAAAGTTGTTGAAGAAAAAAAAGGTGAAGGAAAGCCACAACTTCAAATGGTCTTTTTGTGCAGATCTTACAGTTGTCAAGCATTAAAGGAAAGTGTTGGAACCAGTCTATTATCTAGGTGCCAAAGGTATGAGTGAAAAATGATGAGGATGAGATGGAATCAGTATAACTAGGAGAGGTAATTGTCAAGGGGTTTTTGCAAGAAGCAGTCTAGAAGCAAAAAGAAAGTATCTAGAAAAAATAGTAACCTAATGTCAAGACCTCTAAACTCGAAGGAGATGAAAGCTAAGGATATAAAAAATTAGAAGCACGTACCTGAGACTATTCCATGAAACCTCTTTTCTATACATTATATAAATAACCCTTTAAATTATCTGGTAACTACTTCTAATTTGAACTTAAAAGTAGTTCAAATGAATGAATTCATCAAACCAGGTTTTGAAAACCACTGTACCACTCACTATGCATAACTTTTCTAATCCCTAAAATATGGATGTTAATGCCTAACACTGTGTTGCTTTGGGTATTAACTGAAGTAGTATGTATAAGCTGTATCGACCATTTAGCATAGGTAAGGCACAGAGTCAGAGTTCAATGCATGGCTTATATCATTATTTTCTTAATATCTGTTTCCCAGTAACACCCTCATTGCCAAATCCATTAGCCATTTTTTCCTATCAAGTGTTCTTTTTCCTTTTTTAGCTTTTATTATATTCTCTAGCTATTCCAGAGGTCACATGTTATGTTTTCTAGTAGAAGACACTGAGATGGAGATGAATATCTATTAGGAATCAACACACGTACAAGGGAGGGCTGGATAGAAGAATTAGGCAGGTAAAAACATTGAATTGTGATGTAGACTCATTAAGCTTTGCTCAACCTCATGGGAGAATCTGGAGTATCACCTGTCAGCATTGGCCTATGTTGGGCCAACATGTCACATATTATTAATATGCCTTACTCAACCAGTCACCAGATATGGCGGCCAAAGAAATGGAGTAACCTCCCCAGTGAGGTATCTCTCTTCCGTGGAGGCACACCCCAGGGCAAACTGAAGGGGCCAGCAGCTGGAGGCTGTCTGCTGACCACTTTCCCAGCAGCTGAGGCAGGTCCTTCCTTGCGGGGAATTCTGGAAGCTCTTTCCCAAATCTACTACACTAATCTATGCCTTACCTTAGACACTGGTTTAAAAAGTCTTCATTTATACCATTGCTTTACAGGTTTCTTTCTTGCATTCCCAATTGAAAATTAAGCTACATATTTATATATTCTTACAGGAACCAAGTTCAAAGTTTCTTTTGAAAGGCCATCATATCGCCATACACAGTGCCAAGCAAGTAAAAATGAAGAAAGTATCTACTTTTGAAACTTGGATCCAATAATTCAAATGATAGCATCTCCTTTATTTATCATTGCATGGTTAATGTTGTTACAGTCTATTTTTTTAAATAAACAATACAGTCTATTTTAAACGGTGAGTCACGTATGTATTTTAGGATAAGCATCAATAACACAAAATTTGTGGCAGCCTTTGTGTAAGTACACTTCAGTCCTGACAGAAGACAGTATTTCATATACATGTATTAAGTTACTATCGTATATCAAGTTCTGTTCTAAACCTTGGAAATGCAGCTGTTCTAAACCTTAGGAATATGACCTTGTAAACGCAATGGATCCTGCATATGCTCTTAAGGAGATTATATTGTGGTAGAATTACAGGGGCCTTCTCAAGAGGAGCACCACAGCCTCAACTACAGAACAAGGAGATGCATTACAACTCCCCGGGCGAAATGGTGGCCTCAGTGAAGTGGTGAGGAACAACACATACACTCAGAGGAACGTTCATGGTACCTGACCCATTTGTGAGGGCAAGCTAGAACGTTGTTTATCCCCAGTAGAGATCACAGTGCTGGATTATTAATATTTCAGTAACAGCTTTGGCTTAACCTACAAAACCCAACAATTTTTCTCTAGTTCTAGTAACTAAAAGCACCTAGTGGTTTCTGTGTCCTCTTTGTGCAAAATCATAAATCTCACCAGCACCCATAGCCTGCATACTATCTTTCTTCATATGAGAGTCAAATAGGTCATGTGCCAAGCACTCATTATCTATTTGGCATATGGTTAAAGCAAGGAGTTGAGGTAAGGGTTCCAACTCAGAAAAAAAAAAAAAAAGATTACATGACTTAATGGGTCTGGTTACCAGGTAACGTGGATTTTTCTAGGTGTCCATCATGAGACAGAAGTGCATTTAAACAACTGCAGCAATCCTTTGATTTTCACTATTACCTTCATTCCTAAGTAAGGTTTTGCATTCTGTGACCACCAATAGGAGTGCTGTTTACCTGGCAGTGCTCAGCCAGATAGTACAATAGGCAGACAAGAGTTGGAGCTTAAAGTTGCAGTGCGAGCCAAAGCACAGGTTAAAATCATCCTCTTTAAAAACCCTTCATCCTGGGAATGTTCTGGTAGTGTAAGCCAGCCCCTGGGAGAAGCTGGAGTGCTCCGAGAGAATTTGCACAGCTGTGATTTTGTCCCAAAGGAGCCTGCAAACACAAATCTGTGTTAGCTACAGAGCTTGTCTTGCTGTGACTTACTCATGTTTAAACCATGTGAGTTGGTGTAGTGAAATACAGTGCAAAAGCAGAGGATAATACCCAACCATCTTCCAAAAAGAGGAGAGGAAATGAAATGAAGGAGGCTAAGCAGATGCCACCAGAGCATATAGACTGTGCCAACTCTTGACATAGGTTATTTCATGAGCTTATGTCTGTGGATACACCGAGGACTTTATGGTCACTACACACATAGATATATTCTTGTTGTTGTTGTTGTTGTTGTTGTTATCATATAATTCAACCTCAGCCTGAAATATATATTCTTTCTCTTTCAAAAATATTCTCCCACTAAGTGCATCGTCAATTTGAGGGAAACAATGAGTTTCTTCCCTTGTTGCCCCCCTAGTGAGAAAAAAAATAATTAAAAAGGTAAAGCTTCAGTAAAAAGTCTATTCTGCTCTGAAGAACCTTGTCATAAGCTTTATTTTTCTATAATTTCTATGCCCAGCTCTTAGCAACATTTTCTTTTAATAGGGGGCTGCACTAAGTGTATGGATTGTAAAATATATTCTTCCCTCCTTTTTGTTTTCCTTTTATACTTATTTCCTTCCATTTCTTCCTTCCTCCTATCTTCTTTCCACAAATATTGTCAAGTAGCATTATACATATAATACCCTCTAGAAATTACTTAATTTTCTATTACTTTTTGAGAGTTTATGGAATACCTAGTGCATTTCTTCTCTTTTCTACCTGTCTCTTCATTTTCCTAGCCAGATGCCTCCCACACAACTCCGAAGGGCATTCACTTATAAACTTCCTGTACACTAATGTTTGTCCCAGGTTATACTGCCTACAGAATTTTACCTGCTATACAAAATTTAGGTACACAACTTATATACCCTCTGCTATATTTTTATTATATGTTATGCTTGTCTAGGTTATTCTATTCCTATTCTATCTATCCTATTTTATCCTATCCTATCCTATCCTATCCTATCCTATCCTATCCTATCCTATCCTATTTTATCCTATCTTATTCTATCTATCCTATCCTATTCTGTCATCTTATCCTAACTTATTCCATTCTATCCCATTGTCTTTTAAAGAGACAGTAAAAAAAATTGGGGATTACATGTCAAGATCAATTCATTGAACACAATGAACCATAATTTGAAACAAAGATTGCTTTTTGCATGCTTGCTCCAAAAATAAAGCACATCCTTCTAACTGCAGTTATAATGACTTTTAATAGGCAGTATTTTTCTCTATAAGTATATTAATTATAGTCCTCTAGACCATGCAAATTGTTATTTGGGTTATTAAATTTTGCCAAAATATCATTACAATTCCTAGAAATGCCTATAAAAGTGCATGTTAAAAATGTAACTTGATTACTCACCAGATTTAAATAAACAAAAAATTCATAAAATAGCAAATATAAACTAAAGATTCTGATTTAAAATATTTGACATGTCTCATTCTGAGTTAAGGTAGTCAAGAAAGTTTGATTCAAGAAATTAATTACTAAGCAAAAAAAGTAAACACATATATTCTACTCTAAATCAGAATTTGCAAGGCAGCCCACAACACATTTGCAAATGATAGCATGTCTTTGATACTAATTTTCACTATAGTTTCCTGTCTTTGTTTGACCTGCTACACTTTCAAAATAAGCCATATACATAAAATAATATAAACCTGGTGTCGAACCATGTTAAATCATATTTTTCCTATTATCACTTGTATCAGCCACAAAACATCTTTCTTTTCACTATGAGATTTATAGTAAAAATTAATAAAAAACAAAATTCTTGCTTTGATATGGTTGTTTGTTGGTTTTCAAAAATTAAATATATTTGTTGGGTTCTTCAAGTCTTCACTTTATACATTAAAATAATAAGTCTGGCAAGCATAGTTCAGAATGAACTTAATATAAAAAAAACTTTTTAAGAAAACCTTGTGAAAGTATTAGACACATTTACTGGGTTGATTGTAGTTAAATTAAAAATAAAGATATGAACATTGATTTTAAGAATATTTTTAAATTGATGTGTTGGTGTTCCTTATTGAAATATTTCAGGAAGTATGTGCATTTTAGACACATATCTTCTTTCCAAATTGAGAGCCTACTGTATTCAATACACATTATTAGGACTTACAAGAATGCAAGAATGGGTTAGACCCATTCTGGGTCCACAAAATTGGAGAAAAAATGGGATAAAAATATAATTATCAGCATAAGTGTGTCACTATTAATAATGAGAGCACTTTCATAAAAGAGATGTATTTCTGATTTAAGAAATAACATGAAACCATATATTAAATATTTCCTAAGAGAAAATAGATCACTACATACCTATTATAATGGCAAAAATCCTAAACACTTACAACACCAAATGCCGGTGAGCATATGGAGCAATAGGAACTCTCTCATTCATTGCTGGTGGGAAGGCAAATTAGTACAGTTACTTGAGAAGACAGTTTGGCAATTTGTTAGAAAACTAAACATATTTGTACCATATAATTCAGCAACTATGTTCCATAATATATACTCAAATAAATTGAAAACTACATCTACACAAAAACCTGCAAACCAGATGTTTATAGAAGTTATATTTACAATTAAAAAATGGAATCAACCAAGATGTCCATCACAATGTGAATGATTAAACTGTAGTACATTCAGACAATAAAATATTATTCGGCACTTAAACAAAATATGCTAAGTCATGAAAAGATATGGACAAATCTTAAATGCATATCACTAAGGGAGAAAAGCCAATCTGAAAAGCCTACATACTCCATGACTCCAATTATACATCATTCTGTAAGAGACAAAACTATGGAGACAGTTAGTGGTGGTTCAGGGTTGGGAAGAGAAACACTATTTTTAGAACAGAGCAACTATTCAGTGTGATGATAAGGCTGAATACATATCATTATACATTTGTCAAAAGTCATAGAATATAAAACACAAAGAATAAACCATAATATAAAGTATTAGTATAAACATTGAGTGACGGTGTATGAATGTAGGTTCATCAATTATAACAGAAGTACCATTCTGCTGCAGAATGTTGACAGTGGAAAAGGCTCTGTATGGCAGGACAAGGTGTATATGGCAACTGTCTGTATTTTTCCATTTTGATGTGATCCTCAAATTGCTCTTTTAAAAAAGTCTACTAAAATAAAAAAGGTCACAAATCCTAAATAAATTTATATAAAAATATTAGGCAGATTTAATGAAACTAAAAAGTGCCTCCTCATAAAAAGGCATGATAGAGTTAAATAACAAAAAATGATCTTAGAAAATATTTTCTTGTTTTATATGAAATCAATGTTACATATTATAAGTTTACATAAAGAATTAATCATGGGTATCAGCAAACACTGTTTTATAAATTTACCTATCACAATATTAAAGAAAACAATTTAAATGTTCCTAAATATCTAACAGCAGAGGATTTCTTAAATAAAAGATGATTTATAACGTATAATAGGATACTTTACAATCTTGAAAATGAGGATGCAGGACAGAATTAATGCAGGAACAAGTTAAAAACCAAAGAGTACATTAATTTTTGATTACCTCAAATGTCATTTGTATATTTATTCATCAGCATTTAGGAAAACAATTCACTGCCCACCTCCTCCCCCAGCTGCCAAGAAACAAAGGGATCCATTTCCTAGTTGTGTTGCCAAGAAGCCAGGTTAGAAATAGTCAGATATTCTGGTAGGGCCATTTCCCAGCCCGCCCTCCAAAATGAAGTAACAGCCAAGATTAATCATTAGCAAGCTCTCTTCCTGTCTTAAACAATCTATCAGTAGCAATGAGAAAGGAGTTGCAGAAAGAGTTGAATAGCTGATGTGTGTGTTTGTATTTGGTTTGATGCAGTATGAGGATAATATATATTACCAAAATGGGGAGTCAAAGATTGAATATATTGCCGTAACCGGTTTGGCTCAGTGAATAGAGCGTCGGCCTGCAGACTGAAAGGTCCCAGGTTCGATTCCGGTCAAGGGTATGTACCTTGGTTGCGGGCACATCCCCAGTGGGCGGTGTGCAGGAGGCAGCTGATCAATGTTTCTCTCTCATTGATGTTTCTAACTCTCTATCCTTCTCCCTTCCTCTCTGTAAAAAATCAATAAAATATATTTTTTTTAAAAAAAGATTGAATATATTGTATTTTATATGGAATACTAGAGGCTCGGTGCATAAATTCGTGCACCAATGGAGACTCTTGGCCCAAAACTGGCTCTCCAACATTCTCTGAGGGGTCCTGGACTGCGAGAGGGCGCAGGCCAGGATGAGGGACCCTACCAGTGCACAATCAGGGCCGGGGAGGGACCGCAGGAGGGCTCCAGGGTGTGTCCGGCCCATCTCACTCAGTCCCAATTCACTGGACCCCAGCAGTAAGCTAACCTACCGGTCGGAGCGGATTGCCCCCTGGTGGTCAGTGCACATCATAGCGACTTGTCCACCATCTGTCCTCTGGTGGTCAGTGCACGTCATAGCGAGTGGTTGAGCTGCCTTAGCATATCATTAGCATATCACGCTTTGATTGGTTAAACAGACAACCAAACACATAGCATATTAGCCTTTTATTATATAGGATATTATACTATATAAAATACTAAAATGTGGACTCAAAAGCCATTGTAAAAGAAAGCAAAATGAGAAAATTAAAATCATAAATTGATTCACCCAAAATATTTAGGAGAAAAGAAAACTTACTATTTTCCAAGCCAATACCCGAGAGAATTAAAGCTTAAATTGGATTAGATAAAAATAAAATCTACAAAATGCATTTTGTAGATAACTAATGAACAAAATAAACTGAAGAATAAAATAGGTCCAGAGGCATGGATACAAGGAACAGACTCACAGATCTCAGAGAAGAGGGGTGTGGGGACGACTTGGAAGAGGTTAATTGAAGAACATATGTGCTTATATGCAGAGCCCATGGACACAGACAATAGTGTTGTAAAGGCCTGGGGTGGGGGGTGGGCTGGGTGAGGGAGGGAAAAGCGGGGGGATGGTGGACATCTGTAATAGTGTCAACAATAAAAAATTCTTTTTGAAAATTTGTACATTTTAATTTGAAACCTTTATTAAGGGGGACTATTTTAAATCACAGGGTTTAATGAATGACTTGAAGTGGAAAGGTCTGAGTCACCCAGCCAGATGCTATGTATTCTAAATGAGTTCAAAAGCAAAATGAGATCAAAACCAATTCCAACTTTTATTTTATTTCCTGCCTTGTTTACCAGTATATGACATATAACATTAGTGGTGCTAGACAAATATTAGTATTTGACAAATTTCTCTCTAGCTAGGTTCACTCTACATATTCCTGAGTCTCCTTCCATAACAGATAAAATTTGGAGGGAAAAGAGAGGGGAGAAAAAATCACAGGAACCTGAGACAACAAAACCAAAAACCTTGTATATTACTTTCTCTTAATTTAGAAGGAAAAGAGAGAAAAAAAAACAGGAAGCTTAGACACCAACATTAACAAAAAATGATGTATATTAATTTGTCTTAATATTTATCACATTCTTTAGCTGCCCTTATAATGGCTATTACACTTCTCTACTTTTGGTAACAACATAAATTCAAAACCCACCTTCAGGAGCCTGGGGGTTAATTGTTTTTTTCTGATATAATGACAAGCATTGCCTCTACCCCTCAGTAAAGTAGCAAAAGGCCCTAGCAATTTTGGGCCCAGAGTCATTCAAATAAAAAAACACTAATGAATACAAACTCACATAAAACAGTAATAAGGTAAAGAAATGCAAAGTATCAAACAAATTTTAGCCCAAACCTAGGATTTTAACCTTCTGTGCAATATTTGTTGTCTCAGCACAATGATAAAGCTGTGGCAATGACTCCCTTGTTACTCAAAGCAGAGACACAGAGCCCAAAAGGTCCTAGTGCTCTGATAAACTCCTCTGAGAAAGTGGCACATAGGTCCAAGCTTTTCATTCTCTTGAAGTCAATAAACTTCCAAATGTCTCCGGGAAGCCATGCTT
The DNA here is from genome assembly GCF_000147115.1 of Myotis lucifugus. Classification (NCBI taxonomy): domain Eukaryota; kingdom Metazoa; phylum Chordata; class Mammalia; order Chiroptera; family Vespertilionidae; genus Myotis; species Myotis lucifugus. Next base: position 681,984 of record NW_005871440.1, on the reverse strand, counting down.
CTGGGGAGACACTTGTCCTTTCCAGATGCATATGCCCCTCTGGTCTATTGGCTTTTACAAGAATTGATTCTCCTAAGGAAATGGGTCCTTATCTTTTCAGCCCAGAGAGCTGAGGGATGGTGAGTAGAGAAGGGAGTCATGAAGGAATATATTAGTACAGCATGAGGGCCAAGTGGAGACTGGGGTGATATATATATATATACATACACACAAACACACACATACTAGTAGCCCAGTGCATGAAATTCGTGCACAAAGGGGGTGTCCCTCAACCTGGCCTGCACGGTCTCCACGCTGGGACTCCTCAGGGGATGTCCGATTTCCAGTTTAGGCCTGATCCCTGGGATTGGGCCTCAACCAGAAGTCGGACATCCCTCTCATAATGCAGGACCGCTGGCTCCTAACTGTTCACCTGCCTGCCGGCCTGATAACCCCCAACTGACCCCCCTGCCAGCCTGCTCACTTCCAACTGCACTCCCCTGCTGGTCTGATTGCCCCCAAATGCCCCCCCTGCCAGCCTGATCACCCATAACCACCTCTACCTCGGGACCGCCATTATGGCTTTGTCCAGAAGGATGTGTGGAAGGTCTCTTGGGAGGTCTCCCAGTCTAATTAGCATATTACCCTTTTATTAGTGTATATATATATATATATATATATATATATATATATATATATATATCCTAGAGGGCTGTTGCAGGAAAGATTCCTATAAAAATAGGGCTTCCTCGGGCCTATTCCTGCAAGAATAGGGCTTCCTGAGACCCGAGCGAAGTAGAGAAGGGAGCGAAGCCCACCAAGGCGGGCTTCGCTTCCTTCTCCGCTGCCTCACTCCCTCCCTTGACTGCTTAGCCCTCGGCTTCCTCACTCCTCTGCCATTTGACTCTCTCCCTTCTCTCTGGCTTTGCGTCCTCGCCAGGTCACGGATCCAAGGCCCAGATCCCCCGGGCAGCATCGCGCACTGCCGGCCCCACCTCGCCGGGTCAGGGGTCCTGGGCCTGGGTCCCGCGGGCAGCGTCGCGCACTGTCGGCCCCGCTCCACCAGGTCACGGATCCAGGGCCCAGGTCCTGCAGGCAGCATCCACGCTGCCAGCCCTGCCTGCAGTATGCAAATTAGCCGCCATCTTTGTTGGCGGTTAATTTGCATATTGCACTGATTAGTCAATGGGAGGCATAGCGAAGGTATGGTCAATTACCATGTTTGTCTATTATTAGATAGGGTATCATATATAAAGAGAAAATATGCAAATTGACCCTCATGCCTTCACACAAGATGGCGCCCCCATGTTGTCACAAGATGGCCACCACAAGATAGCCAGCAGGGGAGGGCAGCTGTGGGTAATCAGGCCAGCAGGGAAGGGCAATTAGGGGCGACTGGGTTGGCAGGGGAGGGCAGTTGGGGGCGATCGGGCCAGCAGGGGAGGGCAGTTGGGAGCAACTGGGCTGGCAAGGTATTAGTTAGGGGGTGATCAGGTTGGCAGAAGTGGTTAGGGGCAATCAGGCAGGTAGGCAGGTGAGCAGTTGGGAGCCTGAAGTCCCGGATTGTGAGAGGGATGTCCGACTGCCAGTTTAGGGCTGATCTCACAGGATTCAGGCCTAAACCGGCAGTCGGACACCCCCTGAGGGGCCCCAGAATAGAGAGGTTGCAGGCTGGTCTGAGGGACACCCCCCCCAGTGCACAAATATTGTGCACCAGTCCTCTAGTATATATAAAAGCAGAAGGCACTGTTACCACCAAACGACCTGAACAACCGGTAAACCAGTCGCTATAATGCACACTGACCACCAGGGGGCAGACATTCAATGCAGGAGCTGCCCCCTGGTGGTCAGTGTGCTCCTACAGTCAACCTCCCGTGGTCTCTCCCCCTTCATGCAGCTCCCTCCCCCCCATAGGCCTCGATCACTGGGCCATGCCGAGGGGAACCCAACAATGCACGTATTTCATTGCACTGGGCATCTAAGAGGGCGGGGGTGTGTGGAGGATATACATATATATATATTTATATAT
>NW_005871440.1:607954-679876 GCF_000147115.1 Myotis lucifugus | reverse complement strand
ACGCTAATATCCGTGGTATGGCTACGATTAAGGAGATTTATGCTTCCAGTCAAACATCATAACTAGTTAAAAATTCTTTTATACATGCGTATACCGTGTTCAAAGACAATTATAATCTTTCATGCTGTCAATGCTCCTTATTCTAATTTTCTTTCTTGAAGCAAAAGCCAAGAGCATAAAAATTAGCATTTTCAGACAAGGGGGGGGGGGGCCCCCTCTGCCCAGTCTGACACCTCTCGCAGTCTGGGACCCCTCGGGGGATGACGACCTGCTGGCTTAGGCCTCTCCCCCGAGGGATTGGGCCTAAGATGGCAATCAAACATCTCTCTGGCAGCCCAGCAGACCTCGGGGGATGTCCTCTTGCCAGCGGGGAGCAGACCTAAGCTGCAGTCAGACATCTCTTAGCGCTGCTGAGGAGGCAGGAGAGGCTCCCACCACCACTGCTGTGCTGGCAGCCATCAGCCTGGCTTGTGGCTGAGCAAAACTCCCCCATGTGGGAGTGCACTGATCACCAGAGGGCAGCTCCTGCATTGATCGTCTGCCCCCTGGTGGTCAGTGTGTCTCATAGTGACCAGTCATTCCCAGTCTTTCTGCTGTTAGGGTCAGTTTGCATATTACCCTTTTATTATATAGGATAGAGGCCTGGTGCACAGGTAGGGGCCGGCTGGTTTGCCCTGAAGGGTATCCTGGATCAGGGTGGGGGTCCCGCTGGGGTGCCCGGCCAGCCTGGGTGAGGGGCTGAGGGCTGTTTGCAGCTGGTCACACCCCCTTCAGGGTGGGGGTCCCCACTGAGGTGCCTGGCCAGCCTGGATGAGGGGCTGATGGCTGTTTTCAGGCAGCCTGCACCCCCTTTAGGGTGGGGGTCCCCACTGGGGTGCCTGGCCAGTCTGGATGAGGGGCTGAGGGCTGTTTTCAGGCTGGCCAAGCTGACAACTGAAGCTCCCAGCCTCTCCTTTTTTTCTTTTCTTTTTTATTCTGGGATTTATTTACCTTCTATAATTGAAACTTTGTTGCCGCTCCAGCTCCGAGGCCATGGCCTGCTGAAAGCAGGTATCTGGGGTTTGTTTAGCTTCTATAATTGCAACTTTGTTCCTTAGAGTGGAGCTCAGAGCCCGGCCGCGGCAGGTGGGGAACCTTGGCTTCCTCCATCACTGGAGCGAGCAAGCCTCCTGCTCACTTCAGCTGCATGGCTGCCGGCCGCCATCTTTGTTGGTGGTTAATTTGTATATCTCACTGATTAGCCAATGGGAAGTGTAGCGGAGGTACGGTTAATTTCAATCTTTGTCTATTATTAAATAGGACTAGAGGCCCGGTGCACAAAAATTTGTGCACTCAGGAGGGTCCCTCAGCCCGGCCTGTGACCTCTCGCTGTCTGGGACCCCTCGAGGGATGACCACCTGCTGGCTTAGGCCCGCTCCCGGGGGGATTGGGCCTAAGCTGGAAATCAGACATCACTCTGGCAGCCCGAAAGCCCTTGGGGGATGTCCACTTCTAGCGGGGAGCAGGCCTAGCTGCAGTTGGACATCCTTAGTGCTGCTGAGGAGGCGGGAGAGGCTCCCACCACCACCACTGTACTGGCAGTTGTCAGCCTGGCTTGTGGCTGAGCAGAGCTCCCCCTGTGGGAGTACACTGACCACCAGGGGGCAGCTTCTGCATTGAGCGTCTGTCCCCTGGTGGTCAGTGTGTGTCATAGTGACCAGTAATTCCCAGTCGCTCTGCTGTTAGGGTCAATTTGCATATTACCCTTTTATTATATAGGATAATTTGGGTAGCTGTTGCCTCTTTTCACTCCTGTACTCATATCAATATTTCATAGTCCCATTTATTCACCTTTTTTTCCTCTTCCATAATGAAAATATATTCTAAGCCCAACTAAAATCCTATGTGATAGCAAAAGCAGCAAGATCATCTGCAAAACAGAAGCTCCCCTCAGACACATTAAAAGCTGGGCAGAAATTGGTTAATATTTCTCCAGAAGCTGTTCTGCTCAATGCCGCTTTGCTCAATATTGTGGGCTCTCCCCTTGGGAGGTCATAACACTTACTGTAAATACATTTGTGCTCCATGAAATCATAGACAACTGAGCTAGCTATAAATCAATTCATACTTTGCATGGGTTGTGCCTTATTTCAGATGTAAAATCAGCAAAATCTATGTTTAAATAGTGTATTTGAACATATTAATAACATTATTTTCAGAACAAAACACCTCTGATTTAAGAAGATGCTGCACCAAGCATTTACAAAGAAAAACATATTTCCCCCAAAGAATGACTTCTATTTAGACTTCCACGAGGTGCAAATGATTGGTATAAGTTCAACAATTCCTACAATATAATATTTAAATGCCATTTGCTTAAGCCTGACCCACATGGATTCACATAATTTGTAAAAAAATTATTTATGTTAATCTACAGTGTGTTTCATAAATATATACTCTATTACCCACACAGGCTTCTCCTGGGTACTACCTTTTCTTCCATTGGGAAGTATATTAAAGAGTAAATTCAGGCCCATAACGCTTTCTTCAACCCAAACCAAAAAAAAAAAAAAAAAAAGATATTTACAGAGAAAAAGGTTGCAGTGAATCAAAATTTTTAAGAAAGATTCCTTTATTCTAAATTTACTTTTCTTTTAACTATTTTGGCTGTTTTATCAATTACTAGTATTGACTGAGTCACTGTATTGCAGGTAAACGCAGACTCTGAAGCCAGATTGCCAAGATTCACAATCTGTTTCCTGCATTTTTTTCTTGTATGACCTTGGAAAAGTTTGCTTAATTTCTTCTGTCCAGTTAATTCATTTGCAGAGAGAGGATGATAATGTCAGTAAACCAGTTCCATAGGCATATTATTAGAATTAAATGAATACACACATATGTATGTAGCAATTAGCAATTTTCTTTTGTGATATGAATAGTGGATGGCTGAATAGATAGATAATAGATGCATGATGCATATATACATACATGCATACATACATACATGGATGTAAATGCCACAAGTATGTTAGCCATAATTCCTAAATTAATTGGCACAGTGTGTCCTATTAAACATTGAGATAATCTCTAACACTAAGTAGATATTGTTTGCAGGTCAAACCTGTTGCCATAATTCTTAGAAGAAAGTTATTTGCATACACTTTGTGACAAACATTAAACCTTCAAATCATCTGTTAGTACTCCAGATGCACACATTATAAAGGACCTAAAACCAATACACACAGTTCTTGATACACAGAAGGCATGCGGAAAAGGCTCTCTGACTTGAAGTGAGGCAGGAGCAAAAGGGATCTCGTCATTTGAGACTGATATTCATGCTGGTTGAGTATCTGCTATGTGCCAGACAGCCACCAAAGTTAGGTTGCACCCAAGGATACAAAAATGAATTGTAAAAATGTGAGATAATGTTTTTTTAAGGTTAGATGTTGGAATAATCAAGGCATTTTGAGTTAGGAAAATGGATATCGAAGTAAAAATGAACAGCATTTGAAACATGAAACATTGGTTGAATCCCACGGAGTTGAACATAATTAAATAGTCATGGCATTTGGAAACCTGACACTAAGCAGGGGAGGAATGTCTTGGAGAGACAGGTAAAGACCACACAATCTACCAATGCCCTTCCACCACATGCTCAGGAATTTGTTCGTCATTTTTGTTTGAGGCTCCTGCCAATGTTAAACAGATGAGTCATATAACTACATTTTTGCTACAGAATAAAGAAAGAACATTTCGTCAGTGATATACCTTGAGTATAAATGGATGTACCAGAATGAAATGAAAAAAACAGAAATGTTAGGTGTAAAATCTTTAAAATCCTGACACAGTTGAGATGCACTGGAAAAGGAAAAGAACTGCCATGGTGGATACCCCTAGAGAGTGATGTGCCGGTAACCTTGCTCCCTGATAAACAGAAACAAAATTCAAAAATGCCAAATGTTACGATCTGCCAATTTCTGTGGTAAAAATATGCCCGTGAAGGCAACTGTCAAGCTATCTGCATGATTCAGAGTGGGAGAGAGGTGCACACTTGGCTGGCGCCAACACACCATTGCCCAGGTCCCCAACTTGAAAAACCAGGTTGAATAGGACATCATTCAACTGGAGAGAATAGAGGAGACAACTTTTGAGAGAAAAAGATGGATTGTGAATTTAGTTTGAAATTTATTGAGTATAATTGACTTATGAGACATTCAGATGCAGATGTCCATGATGGTGGCCAGTGAGTGGATGGAACTGGGGGGAGGGGTGGGCAGAGCATCCTGACTATTGTTGTGGTAACCTTGGTAAAGACTGATAAATACCTGACCTAACAGAGACAGTGTGTGGGGGAAATATAATAGGAAAAACATATGCAAATGATACTCAAGAGGACAAAAAAAATGACAGATCAAAATTGATTTATAGAAGTGAAAGAAGCCAAGGATGTTTTCAGATTTCTTTCCCATTTTTTTTTTCTGATGGTACCATTAACCCAGGTACAGAAATCACAGTTCCATAGAGTTATGTAAGTCTGGGTATTAAAAAATAATAAAGTAAGTTTTATATATAACGTATTTTAAAAACCTATAAGATTGCAGAAGAGGCCCTAACCAGTTTGGCTCAGTGGATAGAGCATCGGCCTGCGTACTGAAGGGTCCCAGGTTCGATTACAGTCAAGGGCTGTACCTTGTTGCGAGCACATCCCCAGTAGGGAGTGTGCAGGAGGCAGCTGATCGATGTTTCTCTTTCATTGATGTTTTTAACTCTCTATCTCTCTCCCTTTCTCTCTGTAAAAAAATTAATAACATATTAAAAAAAAAGATTGCAAAAAAGAAACTAGAAACACCAATCAGAAAGGATATATGTACCACTATGTTCATAGCGGCACAATTTACCATAGCTAAGATGTGGAAACAGCCTAAATGCCCATCAGCAGATGAGTGGATTAGAAAATAGTGGTACATCTACACAATGGAATACTACGTTGCAGTAAAAAAGAAGGAACTCTTACCATTTGCAACAGCATGGATGGACCTGGAGAGCATTATGCTAAGTGAAATAAGCTAGTCAGAGAAAGATAAATATCATATGATCTCACTTTTTTATGGAATATAATGAACAACATAAACTGATGATCAAAAACAGATCCAGAGACAGAGAAGCATTGATCAGACTATCAAACCTCAGAGGGAAGGTAGGGAAGAGTGGGGTTAAAGGGGAGAGATCAACCAAAGGACTTGTATGCATGCATATAAGCCTAACCAATGGACACAGACACCAGGGGGGTGAGGGCATGAGTGGGGGGTGAGGGGTTGGGGGACAATGAGGGGATAAGGACACATATATAATACCTTAATAAATAAATAAATAATATATAAAACAAAAAAAATTATATTTTTTAAAAAATCAATGGAAAAAATATCCTTGGGTGAGGATTAACAACAACAACAAAAGAATATAATCAAAGAACTTTGCGAAGAATTTGTAATTAGTAAGATGATTTAAAATAGGGAATCAAAACAAAATCCTAAGGAGAAGCTTGAAGTGGTTTGGTCTTGAGTAGAAAGGAACTGGAAATATGATAAAACTCATGATACTTCAAAAAAAGGGGGAATATTTAGAATTCCATTATTATTTTATAGAGTAAAAGCACTGAAATGAAAGAAACATTTTCTCTTTGCTTGTCCAGATGTTCAGAAACTGAAGTAGTAGCCAGCAAAGGCATTAATATTTTAAAATTAACTGTAAAGCTTACAATTTTAGAAGGAGAAAAGTAACTGCAAAGAATGTATGCCTATCAGCAAAAAGGAAAGGATGCTCTCAGAACTAAGACACATTGACTGCAGGTGAGGTGGGGTCTGATGCCTGTGGGGATGGCAGGGGGAGTTTGGTAAGGAGGGAAACTAATTTGTGGTGTTGCAACTAGCTTCTTTACCTTGACATGTTGTCTTTTTTTTTTCTCTTGGTGGAGACATATTTAACATTTTATTTGGTTATATAAAATATAAAAATAAAAGTAGATCAAATCTGAAATATTTGTGTGTTCCCTTCTACATTGTATATCAGAAAGGCTAGTTAGCAATTGATTTCAAACACATAATACATTAAAATAAAGTTTCTAAAGTATATTTGCACCATAACAAAACATTAAATATCACCACTAAGTGTTTGATTTTCAAGTATTTACCTTATTTTGTCATTATCACTTGGCCCTGATGGACACATTACCTTTTATTGTCATTGTTAGTTTTAATTTTTACACTTTGGAAGAGATTTCCCCCCCACACACCCTATTTGCTTTCTACTCTTGACAATTTTCTATAATTGATATATTAAAAAGTTAAGTGATAAATACTTCCTTCTTTGGCTCTTTCAGCCTTTCTTCTTTCTGTGCAATTATTTAGCAATAATCACTAAAACAAATTCTTCACAATTAATATTGAACATATTGGTAATAAAACATTTATTAACATATAGATTACTTTGACTATTGTTTATTTCTATTGGATAAGCATTTATGTGTTTTCTCTAAACTATCATAACACTTGCTATTAAAACTTATCAGTCATACAGACCATATCTGAGGCCTGATAGTATCACTGTGACTTCATATTAAAACTTTGTATTTGGTGCAGAATAATGCAGGGTAAATGCATATTGAAATAAATTACATTCATTTCACACACTTTCTTCTCTCCCATTTTTTTTTCTTTACATCTCCCAGAAAAGCTTTATGTCTTATACAGATTGGGTTCTCACAAACATTTTTGGAATTTCCTAATTCAATTTCAATTAAAACTTCTTCCAAATGCCATTCTAGTTGGCTCATGCCGGTTTCCTGACTCCCACACTTCTCATTATAGTTTTACCTGAAGATAGATTCAGGAAGAGAAAGAAGACATTATTTAGCTCAATCATTTCTTTTTTGTTAGAAGCTATGATGTGAAACAAACAAGCAAAAAAATAATAGAGAAATTTGCAGATATATATAGATTTCAATTATCAATGTTAATCCTGTTAACATTTACTTGGATAGTTTAAAAACAATGGCATCAGTACTATTAGTAGGTCTCACTAAAAAATCTAAAGCTACCTAAACATCACCCAGTCTCTACAAAGGAATAATAATTACGCCATACAAATATTAAATGTCCCACATTTCAAAGGAAGGATAATTGAACTAGGACTATAAATAAATTATATTATATATTAAAATAGAAAAAAATTAAATTTATATTACAGATTCAAACATATATTTTGAAATGTACTAACACGAAAATGTATCTATTCCTTAGACCCATCAAACATTTTTATTTTATGTCCATCCTATTTCTAACTAAAAATTTATAATTTAAATGATATTTGGCTTAGAATTATAGACTTTGAGAGAGTTTTTTTGTATTAATGTTAAATATTTATATATATATTTTAGTCAAAGTGTAGGTGTGATATTCTGAATGACTAATGAATCAGTAATACATCAGTAATAGAGATATTCCCTTAGGTATGTGAAATACCAGCTGACTTGCATTTATATTCTGTATATTTCTTAAGGAAATCATATCCTGTCACATGGATAAAAACTTTGAGAAGTTTCCAGTTGGTATTCATCAGAGCTGTTGGCAGTTGTTAATGTGTGATTGTGTTACAAATTGAAATCATCTAGCATATAATCTTAGACTGATTATTCATTCAAAAAGTATTATTTCTTAATGGTGAAAAAATCTGCAGGGGTAGCCCTAGCTGGTTTGGCTCAATGGTGTTGGCCTCTGGACTGAAGGGTCCCAGGTTTGATTCTGGTCAAGGGCATATATGTGGGTTGCAGACTCGATCCCTCATAGGGTGTATGCAGGAGGCAGCCAATCAATGATTCTCTCTCATCACTGATGTTCCTACCTCTCTCTCCCTCTCTCTTCCTCTATGAAATCAATACAAATATTTTTTAAAAATCAGCAGGTGTATATTAACTTAAACTTTATAAAGAGCTTTTATAAACACTACCCTAGTCATCCTCACCTCTTCTTTGTAAGTCATAGGAAAGTCTTTTGTTGAAACTGGTTTTCTTAAGTAGCATTAATTAGCATTCCCACTTGATTGAAAAAGTACAGAAACTCAAGAATTTTTGTGGGTAAGCTGAATTTTATGGGGATTAATACAAATATTCTACCTCTAAATTCTCATACTTTCTCTTTGGATAAAAATGAAACCAGAAAGACAATTTCCAACTCATTTATATAGACTTTCAAATAAAATCTATATATATAAAAGGCTAAACAACCGTCGACTGCCAGACCAGTAGCTATGATGCACAATGACCATCAGGGGGTAGACACTCTGACTGGTAGCTACGATGTGGAGAGCTGGTTTCAGCCTGATCCCCACAGGCCAGGCTGAGGGACCCCACCTGCTGGAGGGACCCTGCTCATTCCACAGATGTTTTTTGAGCCAGGACATCGCCACAGGTGCAGACGGCTGGGGAGGGACCATGGGAGGTTGGCTCCAGGGTATGTCTGGCCCATCTCACCCAGTCCCACCCTGCTGGCCACCTTCTAATTAATTTCCTTTCAATGTGCATGAATCCATGCACGGGGTCACTAGTATATAGAGAAAAGAGAGGGGGTCTGACTCTACAACAGTAGCAAATAAGGCAAAGGCTGCTTCTAGTTAGGACCTAAAACTGTTAGAGCCCATAGTTATCACCCTAATGGCAAAAACAACCACATAAGCTAAACATCAGATAACTTGAAATCTACCAGAAAGCTAAAGATGCAAGTAAACCTAACCAGCCTAAATTTCAAAGAAAAATAGGCTGTTTATAAGAAAAAAGAGAATCTCAGCTGTTCTTACACCTGGCAGGGCAATGGAGTGGGGAGAAAATAATGACCCTGCCAGAGTGGCATAAGGAAAAGTCAAACTAAATGTACATGAGCCATTAATGTCTGGGTGTGAACTGCTATGGCAGAATAGAATTCAAAACAAACAAAAAACCTCAGTCACTGGGTCACTGTTTAATTCCTCCCCATGGATCTTTATCATGGGTTTGAGTGCACTATGCCAAAAACTAGGGTCAAGTCAAAAAAGCTGAGATAAATCCATACCACGTACCTTGAGCATGCAGGAAGCCAAGGCTGAAAGGGCAACAGGTAGGAGAGTGGAAATAAATCTGAGATATTGCGGGCTTTCACCTGCATACGGCTGAGTGCTGAACAGGAGAAGCAAGAAACATCTTCTCCAGCTTTGCAGAGAGTAAGACATTCATCTTCAGAAACCAGGGAAATGTAGACACAGAGAAAGAATTTCTTCAGGTATAGAAAGCTCAACACAGATCTAAAGAGCAAAAAGGATCCTACAGCAACTAAAAAACTGGATGACTAGATTTATATCAGAGATAGAGATTTTCCATAGAATACCACAGAACACTCAAACAAACAAGTGAATGTGATCTCTATTCCAAAGAAGATAATAGAGACAAACTCAGAGATGGCCATGTTGTTGGAATTATCCGACAGGAGCTTGAAAAAAAAATACGTGGGCCTCATGACAAATATGAACAGTTGTGAAATGATGGAAGATTGTGGTAGAGACATGGAATCCACACAATATATTTAAGTAGAATATATGTGCATAGGTATAGATTAAAGGCATATACGTAGATAATATATAGACAGGTAAGAAATAGGTAGATATATGGACAAACTGATATTATTTTAGTGGTCAAAATAATGAACATATGTCCAATCTGTAGTGTCTAGGGACCATGGATATTAAATATCTTACAAAACACAATTTTTCTGCCTCAAATGCCCATAACCACACCAGTGAGAGACATTGGTGTAAGGAAAAAAGAATATTACACTCCCATCCTTTCCTCCTTGGTCCTGAGGGATTTCTGTGTAAATAGACATAGGTAAACTCCAATGTAACATAGTAATTTTCTAAAGTTTTATTAAAAACAGCAATTTTTAACTAACAGTATCACGGAGGTAAATTTTTTTGTTGATATTGGTATTTTATTTTATTAAAGTAATCACATGTAAATAGCCAATTGACTGATTTTATTTGAACCTGCTCCAAGGTAAATTCTTCATCAAATTTCAGCTACTTCTTCACCTTTTAAATGATCTATTTGCCCCTTTACACCCAATAGAAATGTAAATGTTCTTAGGGAAGATTTTTCCAACACTATTATTTCAGAGTCAGTCACTGTCTCTTCAGTGTTCCTATAAAACTTTGTACTAAATTCTATTACACGAGCACCATTTGTATTGCACCATTTTCAATGTATATGTCTCACACAGGATTATTTGTTCATCAAAAAAATGCAGTTTATTCTACACATTTCTGAATCTCCTGTATCTGTTTCATTGCCTGGAGCTCAGAAGATGCTCCATAAATATTTGCTGAATGAATCTATTTTGTTAAGCAAAGAGCACTTGCAGTAAAATGACTGCCCCAGAGTTTTTAAGAAATGGCTTATCTTTCTGCAAATATTGAGGCAAGATCAGATTTCTTTAGTGTGTGACATACACATGTTAACCAAACACAAACAAACTTCCACCATTTTTTCTGTCCTTTATTGAAATGAGAGTTGTCTACATTAAAATTAAATTACTTATATCATTTTAATAATGAAAGGATTAATGATTTGCACATTTAAAAGGCTCTCTTATATGCATGTAGCCAATGGGGGTGGTGAAGGCCTGGGGTGGGGAGGGAATCCGGTGGAGGCAGGCAATGGGGGGGAAAGAGTGATATCTGTAATACTCTCAACAATAAAGATTTTTTTAAATAAAAGGGCATTTTTGTCTCCACAGTTGGATTTAATGATTATCTCTTAAATGTAAGAGGCTCAGCTAATGAAGCTAGATGTATCGCTAAACAAAATTTAAAATTATGCTAAATCTTTTGTTCCTTCTGACCTCTTTCCTTCTACCTCTTCCCTATTTCTTCATTCTGCTGTTCAGAACTCTCTGAAGCATGATCCACACAGAACCTAGAACAATTGTCTTGGATAAATATTAGGAACTACCAAATAATACCAAATAACTGTTTGTTAGGATTTTACAGAGTCCCATGATTCTTAACTTCCCTAAACCCCAATCAAAAGTGACCTGACTTTCTCACCATCCCATTCTTCTTAGGAGCAAACAACATAAGGTTCAAGAACAAGCAAAAATGGCAGAAAATATCTTGATCACTATGTCATTGTTAAACATCAAGTGCGGCCTAGGTATATTCTTATTAATTGGACTTTTCTATCTGTTAGAAAACAATGTGGATTTTAAATAATTACATTCACTGATTTGCTTGATAGTAGACATTTCAGCCAAAATTTCAAAAGGAGTTCTTCTTGGCCTTTTCAACCTACTCTCTCCCTCAACAGAAACACCTCATACCAGCAGCTACAAATTGTTGCTGCACTCATTGGAATCTTCCTTGTTAGGGTCACGAATGAGGTAGGAGTGAAAGCATCTGTTGTCCTTATTGGGTTATAGAAGCCTTGAAAGAAAATGATAGCGCAGGATTGTCAGGGACAGGGCTATTGCTTCTTAGAGTGCCAGTGAGGCTGGGAGAATACGATGCTTCTGTAATAGAGATTTAGAGGATGGAACACCCTAACCCATTTCTCACATGTGGGCCATAGGGCCATGAAACTGGCATGCTAGGGCCAGGGACTGAGTTCCTGCTTAGCACTTTATTTACAGGATATCTCTTGAACAAGTATTTGACAGTACCAACCCATGATCTTATTAACACAGAACTAATTATTTTTTCTTTTCATTAATGTGCATAAGTTCATGTGAGAAAAATATTGCAATCATATAATGTCCTAATGGACTGAATTGTATTCTTAGCTGAATATACTCCCATAATTTAAAAGATCAAAATAGTTTTGCCTGTTCCATTCCAATTCAGGCACTCCTATAGTGTAGCTATGCTGACTCTGGGTTTTGGTGCTTTGGGTTCTGACAGTAGCTTTTAAAGATATTGTCAAATTTATTTCAGAAAAAAAAATACTACAACAAATCCGCATACACAAAAAAACTCAAAACAGAACATAGAGAATTGTTACTCTGAATAAGCATATTTGACTTAGAGTAACAATTATTTTTTAACAAAAATAGCATATTTGACTTCTAACTAAAAACAGTACAATTTGATGATCTGCCTCATAAGAATTCATATAATAATGCATTTTAATAAGATTATAACTTTAAAGGTACATTGCTCTATTTTTATGGGACTTTTATTTAATATCTGCTGCTACATCATTTTGCTAAGTGCATTCAAATAAATAAAAGGATACAAACACTGCAGAGGCCCCTTGCCATGAAATCAAAAGAACTTTCACTTTGAATTTTAGCTAAATTTGGATAAGTCACTTACAACTTCCTATTTTTCCCTCTGTGGAAACCATTCCTGGGTGGCCTGTTCGACTCCACAGTATTATAGTATTTGGGTAATTTTCCTGAAAATGACCATTGAATTAGATCTGTAAATAATTTAAGCAATAAAAGGAGTCTCAGAAATTATGAACTATGTTATTACCCATTATTGAGACAATATTATGTTAGAATATCTATTCATCATCTATCTAATCTATCTACCCATTTTCTATCTATCTATCATCTATCTATATACCATCTATCTGTTACCAACATCCTAAGTTTCTTGTAGGCTTGATCCTTTAATTTTATTGAAGTATCATATACCAGTTTTTTTATAGCTCTGAGATTCTGCACATGCCTTTGAATATATGACAAATTTTGACTCACCTGTGTACTGCAAAACTATTGCTGTTGAACCTAAAAGAGAAAGTAATTTCTGCCATGACACCTTTCAAGTCTAAAAGTTCAAGGACAAAAAATACTTTCAGAAGAAATAGCCAGAAGAAGAAGGAAATCATGGCAACACCCAAGTATGTATTCTACTAAGACATTGAGTAGATTCCCTCTTTTCTTAAATGAACCAACTACTTTACTAGTTACAAAAGGCAAACTTAACTCTCACATCTTAACTTTATTTTTCCTAAATAACTACAGATATCACTGTGTTATTGTGGTTATTTCCTGTATCTAACATGAAGGTCAACTTTGTGGTCATTGTCCTCTGACATATGAAGTCTAGTAGCAGATTGAAAGCAACAACAGATGATAGCAACATCGCTAATTAAGCCTCCCATGAGGGAAGAAACATATATATTGACTACTTTATCCTCCAGGTACTACCGCTGGTAGGACTAAGGTTATGGAGCACAAAGGTTTTTAAATAGCCTAAGGTCATGAAGAGAGAATCTCTTACAAATGTGCTAAATATGTTATTACCATCCTTTTCGAAGATTCTTAGGTTTCCATCTTTAGCCAACTCTTTTTTTTTCTTAGAATAAAAAAACCAACAAAGTTGGCATATATTTATTTTCTCTCCATGACATATATATTGTTGGGTAATGTTTGCAATATATTAAAGTCACCCGGTGCTAAATTTGTAGCAGAGTAGAAGAAATAATGAATGCAATTTTCAGGCTTAATATACAAGGTAACTATCAGAAAGTCAAATTTCTGAAATGACTATGGGACATAATGAGATTTAGCTTTGGTGAATTCATAACAATGACATTTACTAAAACTACGTTTTCTCTTAGAAAATGTAAATATCTCAAAGAAGAAGGTATTAATATCATTTAAGATGATTTTTATTTTCAGAAATAGTACATGAAACTGGGAAAGATTTTTACATTTATACTTCCTTTTCCCTCTCACACACATATATGAGGCTTTGACTCAATCGATTTTTAATGAGGCAAAATCACATAGATTTAGAGTAAAATGCCTAAAGGCCTTCTATCAATTCCTTTCTATTAAGCTAATGACTTTTTAAAATGAATTATTTTAGGGAAAAAGAACTAATGGGCTTGCTACTGTGGTGTTCACCCTAGTTGAAAATCTTCAGGCAAGTAATGCTTTACATAAAATAAAAGGTTTTTGTTTTTCTTTAATCTCGAGGATATGTGCTTTTCAATTAGTGAAAAAAAGATGAAATTGGAGCTGGAAGCAACATCTGTGGATCTTCAGAAACTTGTTAATTTGCATGTTTCATCTACCTTTACTAAACTCTGATCTGTAAGGGTGTGGAGTTTGAATTTTTGTTATAAATTATACCCATACATAAAAAGTCTTAACACCTCCATATTAGTAGATATATGTGGTGCTAATTTAATTATTTACATTAAGAGGTTAAAAACTAAAAAAAACAAAAGTTAAAAAATTAAATAAGTATAACATAAATGTTTCCTGTTAAATAAGTATAACATAAATGTTTCCTGTGTTCTTCTGGCTATTATTTCCATTTTATAATAAGATGACTGGAAATTGAAAAAATATATACATATTTGTATGTATATATATATACAGACACACACATATATATGTATATATATATATATTTTTTTTTTTTCATTTCATTTTGTAGAATTTAGTATCTCTCACATACTAACTAGGACTAAATTATTATTGCTGACAGATTTGGAAGTTCTTGATATTAAAAAAATTAATTAATAAAATAACAGATTAGTCAATTGTTTCTAACAAGGTCTGCATAGTATTTTTAAAATAATTTTGAAGATTTTGCAAGATATCAATTAATGCTCAAATCTTTCTAGTAAATTCATTAGGATGTAATTAAAATCTGCCACAGAGATTGTAAAACAAACAAATCAAGTAATTCATGACTATCTGTCCATGTTAATGAAGGAATTTTTATTTGACTCAGGGAACTGAGATACTATTAATTAGTATCAATTCAATTGTTCTTTTGTTGTTCAATTATTAATTTAGTATGATCCATATTATATCCAATAAGCATAATTTAAATACTTTTTGTACTCCTTTTGCTGATTCTCATTCTTCCCTTTTCCTTTGCAGCTGGTAATTTTTAGATTGTAAACAAGACTAAAATTTTTCAGATTCTTTTAAATCTTGCCATAACTCTGTAATGACTTAAAATGGTGTAAGCAGCAACTAGAAATATTTCAAATTTGCTTTGCTTTTAAAATGAGTAAATGTACTATCTCACATAAATAGAAGCCCAGACATGGTAACATTTTCAGGATAGGTTGATGGAGTGCTATTTGCTTCAAGAACTCAATTTCTTCCCATTTTCAGCTCTGAAGTTCACATGGATAAATTCATCTTAAAGCTTGTTCCTCTCTTGAGTGCAAGATGGCTACTACTATCCACTAGTGCAACAGGCTTTCTTACGCATTGTGTAGTATTAAGATAACCACAAACAATCTGACATTCTGTCCATCTTGACATGAAATCTAGGTAACCTCCTCTTGAACCTGGGTGGGTGCCATGACTACTGAGAAATGATAGAATATAGCAGAAGAGACACTGCCTGCTTCCAGGCCTGAACTTTAAAATACGGGTAATTTTGATTTCCTTTCTCTTGGAAAAAGCCTAATCAACCTTGCAAAGGCCCATGTGAAAAACAACTGAGTTTTCTAGCCCTGTCCAGGTAGTCAGTCATTAGAGTATCCTCCTCAATATGCCAATGTTTCAGGTTCGATCCCTGGTTAGGGCATATACAAGAAGCAACCAATCTTATATAATAAAACCCTAATATGCAAATCAACCAAACAGTGGAACAACCGGTTGCTATGACACACACTGACCACCAGGGGACAGACACTCAATGCAGGAGCTGCCCCCTGGTGGTCAGTGTGCTCCCACAAAGGGAGCACCACTCAGCCAGAAGCCGGGCTGGCGAGCACAGGGGCAGTGGCTGGAGCCTCTTCTGCCTCTGCAGCAGCCCTAATGACCCCTCGGGGGATGTCCAACTGCCAGCTTAGGCCCGCTTCCCTAAACTAGCAGTTAGACTGGGAGAGGGCTCAGGCCGGGCTGAGGGACTGCCCCCCAGTGCACGAATCCCAGTGCACCAGGCCTCTAGTAAATGCATAAATATGTGGAAGAACAAATCAATGTTTCTCTCTCTCTACCCCCCTTTCTAAGATCAATAAATTAAAAACACACAAATAAAAATTCACTGAGCTTTCCAGCTAAACCAGAATCCTCATAAAATCCATCCCTATTCCGACTGTCTAACTGATGCCACATAGAACAGAGACAAGCCATACCCACCTAGCCCTGGACAGACTGCAGATTCATAAACAAAATAAATGATTGCTGTCTCACCCACTATGTTTGGGGGTATTTGTGATATAGCAATATATAATCACAAGTCATATTTGTCAGAATACAGAGAAATATAATTCCTTGACTTCAGTGAGATGGAGCCAGCATCATCCCAGTGCTCAGCCCAGGACTCACTCAGTGAATTCCAAAGCTGTCTTTGCATAAACTAAGGTTACCCAAGGTGATCCAAAGTGGAGATTAGATCTGTTTCTACAGATGTACCTGGTATATCACACAGGGCTATATTCATAAAGGAAGAGTAATTCATTCCAGGTAAATAATCTTTAGCTTCCACTGCTATCTTCAGACTGTCTTTTAAGAAGAGAGATCTCAAGACTCCATTATTTAATTCAGAGATGTCAAAACTTTTATAAATGTCCTTAAATCATAAACATAAGGAAGGACTAACAGAGCAGCAGATGGTGATTCATGAAAGATAATGCTAAATTTGAGGCTCCATCATTTGTGGCCCTTATTCAACAGAGAGGAGATCAGATTAAGGTGATTCAGTAATTCTACTGGGCTAATCTATTTTGCTTTATTGAAGAGACATATCAATAAACCCAACAACAGATATTTAGTACTATATAAAAAACAATGACATGTAATCAAACACCTACGTAAAAAGAAATCATTTTCTAATGCCTAGCTGAGATGAAAGATGCCTGAGCCCTTATGCAAAAGAGCTGACTCACAAGTGAATTTTGAGAGCCTTCCTTCCCACAAGGCAGATACCTTGTACTCAATTCATGCTTTCCTAATACTTTCAAGAGTGGACCACACACCGTGAGATGATCCAGTTCCCAAGCTAGAGCATGAAGATGACATTTACTTTCTATGTGAATTTAGAAAAGTTGCTCAACTTCTGGAGCTTTCTTTATCCATTAATAATGCTTTATTGACCAGTTATGCTATAATAAGCCCTGCATCCTCATGTACAAAATGAAAATAAACCTATTTTTAATTGCTGTGTAAATTATACGAGGTCCTATTTCTTATTTATTATGCTCTTTTTAAATGATGTTGCTAATTTGCCCATAACCTTTTTATTTATCGCTTTACTCACTTTACACTTACTTATAAACACTATTCTAGAAACTGAATAAATTTTGTTAATAAGGAATCAATTTATCTTCTTTGCTTTTTTTAGGGTGTGAGGAGCATGATTTTACCTAGATTTCCAGAATAGAATTGTGCAAAGTGACTTGATAGCATACATTTGCCTCACTGCCATTCAGATTATAATCTTCTTTGTGTTCATATTAAATGTAATCTGAACAAATGCTGTAAACAGAAGTTATAATAGCATCACAGTTGCTGTGCAGACAACCCAAACAAACTTACACATATGTGCATACAGTTTTCATTCATCTTCCTTGAAAAAAATACTGAGATAATTGTATCAATATGTTATAATGCATTGCAGGGTTCTCTCTTTTTAGCTAACTCATGTGCTCTTGGCTCACTCTTGTCTTTCCTTGTATTCACCTATATGGCCCACAGCCATGCGGGCCCCACACACAATGGAGGAGTGACTGCAGCAGGAAACACAAGCTAAGCTGGCCTCAAGCTGTATTGGACTGTGTAGACATGGAATGGAAACTTTGGACGCTGGCTCTGCCTTTAGCTCTGCTGAAACCCCAGTGACACTTCTTCTGTGACTGGACTAAGGGACATAGGATTTCAGAAACCCAGAGATTTAACTCCACACAAATAAAAATCACTAGTTCTCCCATGCGAGTGACAGAAAATTCGTTTTCTCAGGATATCTCAAGAAATCTACCACCAGCAGCAACCAGAGGAGACAAGGCCCTCTCCCCTCCCTCAACACAACCACCACTAACCTCAGGGTCTAGATCCAACATTTTTAGAACTGCTTCCAGTCCACACACTCAGAACTCATTCAAAAGGCTTCACCTTTCTCCTCTTGAAAACACAACAAAAGAAAAGAATCAAGAAAAAGAGAATTCTCTAACCCAGTCTTAAATAATTATATGAAAAATTAGCCTTATTCCTCTGGGTTACTTAAAATAGGGGGGGGAGGATAACTCAGCCCTCTCTCTTTATATTGACTACTCAGGTAACACAAAACATTGAAAAATAATAACTGTATGCCGGTCTAAAAAAGTTATCTATTAGTCGCTACTGAATGTATGTGGAAAGTAACTTTTACACATTGCAATAAGAACTTTCTCACTTCAATCCAACAGAGGTTAGCGCTCCTTCCTAAACTTCCTAAATAAGATTTCACATTTTAGACAGCTGTTGAATCTTTTCCCATCAACTTCAAGTTACACCCCAGAATCTTGCTTTATAAATCAAACTCCAATGATGACCCAGCAAAGATATGACAGGAGAGGTTATGAATGTCAGTTCTTTAGAAGTATGAAAGCCAAAGCAGTAGAATTGACCTAACTACTTGCAACATTTGAGACAAGTTCTAAGTTTCTCTTCTAGTCTATAAGTTGTTCAACTTAGTAACATCAGGCACTGAGAATGTTTTCAATTAATTGGCTTGAAGGGATGAGAAGTGAAGTTTCTTACCTTTTAGCCGTCCTTAAAGTGTCTTACCTTTTAGTTGTAGTTAAGCAAGAGACACCTAGCTGTTCTTGTAGCCATGTTGTTCTCCTTTCATAAAAGGAAAAAAAAAGTTATTAATTATTGGGCTTTAGCATCAGAAAAGATTGCATTTAAATGCAGGATTTGCCTTTATTACCTGGGTAATTTGAGGCAGTAGAGAAATTTATATGCACAATTTATTTTATTGAAAAATACTAAAAGTTTAAAAAGAAAGGAATTATTTTCTATCCTACCATTGCCAACACCTGAATTCTGCCCCTAAGAAGCAAACACTGTTAGCCCTTTCTTCTCTATTGAATTTGCATATATATATATCCACCAAAAATGTATATGTGCCTAACAGCTGATAGCTCAATTGCTGTTTCTTTTCAGATTTAACCCATAGGAATTAATAATTATTCAAAGTGTATATAAATTTTGAGACACCCTATTTTCATGACACTTTTAGGTTTATAGAAAAATTGAGAAAATAGTACACAAAGATTCCATGCATTCTGCACCCAGTTTCCCTTATTGTTAACATTTTATATGAGTCTGTTATAGTTATTACAATTAATGAACCAATATTCATACATTATCATTTCCCAGTCTTCTTTCTCTGCCCCAGGATTCATCCAGAATACCACATTGCATTACTCATAGGTTGCCATAGGCTCCTCTCAGCTCTACCAGCCTCATAGAGTTTCCCTGATTTTTGAGGACCTTGACTGTTTTTAGTACTAGTTAGGTATTTCATAGAACATACCTCAATTGGATTTTTTTATGATGTTTTTCTCATGATTAGACTGGGTTATGGGTTTTTTTGGAGGACAACTGTAGAAATAAAGTGCCACTTTCATCACATCATAACAAGGACACATTCTCTCAACCTGACATCACTGTGGTTAACCTGGACCATCTGGCTGAGGCAGGGTTTGACAGGTCTGACAATGACTGAAGTTACTCCTCCCCCTCCCCCCATTCCATACTGTTCTCCTTGGATGGCAGCCATTACGCCCAGCAGCACACACTTAAGGGAGATACATCTGCATAAACGATTGCAACTTTTCTGCACAGATATGTCTCTTCTCTACTGTCTCTTTGTTTGTTCAAGTATTTACTTACACCAGAATGACAATTTTATACTCTGTGGTATAATTGAATAGAACTGGGTTTATTATGCAACTCAACTTTTCCAGCTGTGGCCACTGGCACCTCTTTCAGTTGACACATGTAACCCTTTGACATACCTTCATCAATTGGGGCATTTCTGTTATTGTTTGTTCTGCTTTGTTTTATTTTTGAGTACTTCCTTACTTTCTGGTGCTAGAACAGTGGTTCTCAACCTTGGCTGCACATTAGAATCACCTGGGAATCTTTTTAAAATCCTGATTTCTGGGCCTCATCCTCCGGAAATTCTGTTTCTTTGTTATGGGTTGGGGCCACAACATTAGTAACAAAGAAACAGAATTTCCCTAGGATGAGGCCCAGAAATCAGGATTTTAAAAAGATCAGAGGTGATTCTAATGTGCAGCCAAGGTTGAGAACCACTGTGCTAGAAGATGCTCCAGGATTGTCTTATTTATTTCCTGCCCTATTTAGAATCAGCCTTTTACTTTTTAAAGTATCTCTGGGTCTTTTTTTTAAAGAAAAAAATGAAACAGTGTTAGAAACCCCGATCTGTGCTAAGTGCTGCCTTTGATCCTGGGCTGTTGTTTCTAGGTTATCTCAGCTGACAGAGCAAGAAAATATATATGGGTAGTCTAACCTGTGTATATATTTATGTCCATAAATATGTGTACATGATTTTATGACTTGACAGCTCATTTTAAATCACTGAATAATATTCCATTATACAAATATATTGCAATGTATTTACCTGCTGCAGAGCATCTTAGCTGTTTCCAATTTTCGGTAATTATAAGTCAAGTTACTATAAACATTTAAGTGATGTGTGTGTGTGTGTGTGTGTGTGTGTGTATGTGTGTACATAAGTTTTCAAGTAAATTTTGTAAGTACCTGGAATGTATTTCCTGGATCATATGATAAGACCCTGTTTAGCTTCATAAACTGCGGAACTGGTTCCACAGCAGATATACATTTTGTATTCCCACTAGTAATAAGTGAGCATCCCTGGTGCTCTCCATCCCTGCCCAGCAATTGGAATTGCCAGTGTTTTTTTGAATCATAGCCATTCTAATCCTATATAATAAAAGGCTAACATGCAAATCAACTGAACAGCAGAACGACAGGTCACTATGATGTGCACTGACCACTAAAGGGCAGATGCTCAATGCAGAATCTGCCCCCTGGTGGTCAGTGCGCTCCCACCGAGGGAGCACCGCTCAGACAGAAGCCGGGCTCATGGCTGGTGAGCTCAGTGGCAGTGGCGGGAAAGGTTCCAGTGCTAAGGATGTCCAACTACAGACTTAAGCCAGCAGTTGGACATCCCCCGAGGGCTCCCAGACTGCGAGAGGGTGCAGGCAGACTGAGGGACTCCCTACCCCAAATGCAGGGGCCTCTAGTAGCTGTATAATAGTATCATGTTGTTTTCGTTTAAAAATTCCCCATTGATATAAATTTGGGAAGAATTGACAAAACAAAGGGGTTTAGGCATCAGGTAGCAGATTAGTGAAGTAACGTTTGTTTATCCAGCCTTCTCTGCCCTAAATCCCTCATCTCTGCAGAAAAGGATGCCTCTATCCTCTAGTGCAGGGAGGGTACCTTTTACTTGGGAATTTTACTTCCTGCTTCCGGGTGAAAAGGAGGGTGAGAATATGTCTCTTGCACTGTTTGTTTCTTAAATAACTTTAATTCATGATAATCAATATAGCAAAGTGGCATATTTTGGGGTGGCATATTCCATTCCTAGATTCCTGAGCATTATTATCACAAGGGACTGTTAAATTTTATCAATTTTTTTCTGTATTAATTGATACAATCATATGCTTTTTCTTCCTTAGCCTCTTTGTATAGTGGTAGCCTCATTGAATGACTTAGAAAATGTTCCCTGTTTCTGTTTTCTGGCAGATATTTTATGTGTAGAATATTCTATGTATACTTTACATGGTTGCTCTTTCCTTCCAATGGCCAGAGCCTTGAAGTGATCTTTCTTCAGTTTTACCCATGAGAACCTGATGTAGTCTCTCCACACCCCCCGCCCCCCACACACACACAGAACTACAGCCACCAGGTGTTTCTTCCTTAAAACTAGTCTAAACTCAGCCTTGAACAACTTATAAAATTACCATTTATGTTCCTATCAGTTCATTACTCCAGGGTCTTTGGTACAAATAAACATCCATTAGCTGTGACTCTGGATTCTCTCATCTCTCCACATTATATGGTGATAATTTGCCTTGAGACTTCTATTCTTTCATGGATTCTGTAAAAGTCACAATTATCAGTTTCTTCCTACTTTTTCTTGATAAAATAATGAGAGTAATGACTTACAAGCTCTTTATATGTTGGAAGTGAAACTGGAAGAAAACAGTGTGCTTTTAAAAGTTCCCTTTTAAAAAGTTATCTGTGAAATTCTTTTTACAGAAATGTGTCTTATTCCTTTTCTCTTAACCTCACTCAAATACACACACACACACACACACTTTCTCTCTCACAAAAATATTCCCATCTTTTCAAATATATTTACATCATACACTTTATTTGTATAAATATTAAACACTAGAAGACCAGTGCATGAAATTTGTGCATTGGTAAGGTCCCTTCCGGTTGGAGGAGGCCAGCTGGGTATTCCCTCCCTTCCTCTGGCCGGTCCCGCCCCGTGGTTGAACTCCCAGAAGAACTCCCCATCAAGGGGATAATTTCCATACTATGTTTTTATTATATCGGATTGACTATATTATGAAGTAGACAGTTGTTTATATCTGAGCCATATAATTAATATTTTATTCTTATGTAACTTTATTTTACTTTTGTTATTGTTGTTTTCCTTGAAGTTAGTAATTTCATTTTTTAGTAGGTTAGTTTTTAAGCTAAATTTCAAAAGAAAACATAGAAGGAAGGAAGGAAGGAAGGTGAGGAAGGAAGGAAGGAAGGAAGGAAGGAAGGAAGTAAGGAAGGAAGGAAGAAAAGAAGGAAGGAAGAAAAGAAGGAAGGAAGGAAGGAAGGAAGGAAGGAAGGAAGGAAGGAAGGAAGGAAGGAAGGAAAGAAAGAAGGAAGGAAGAAAAGAAGGAAGGAAGGAAGGAAGGAAGGAAGGAAGGAAGGAAGGAAGGAAGGAAGGAAGGGAGGAAGGAACCCAATAGAGTTTCTCAAATATATATTCTTAAGAAGTTAGATTATTTTCCTAATTCCCATTATTTTCCACCATAACATCCCAGGAACCATTCTTCCTCTTGCTATATTTTCAGTTAAAATACAAAAGCTATTCTATTCCCAAGATGGCTGCTGAGAATCCTAATGGCATTCTATTTCTACACTTTTGTACATGATCTGTTTATTCTCCCAGGAAGCTTTTTAGATCTCACCCTTCCTTATCTTTGGTGCCTGAAAGGTTATCATTAAAAACAAAGCATGCAATGATAGATATCTATATTATAATGTTATTTGGAGGATTAAATAGTATAATATATGGGAATGTCCTTAGTGTAATAATTGGCTAATCTTGACCAGTAAATTAATATTTTTCATGATAATAAAATTGATGATCATAATATTGCTTATTTTAAATAGATAGCATAATACTGTATTATTTTATATATCTGCAAGAAATATTGCCCACATTTTTCTGAGCAATTATAGATACCTTTGAGCTCAATAGAACTTTCGTTGTTTATGGTAGAGAGATTAAATCTCTTTATAATTACAGGATATAGAAAGCCAACACAAGCTCTAATGGCTTACAAATCAAGTTCTAAACACTAGTGCTACCTTACTTTAAGACAAATATTAAAATATTTAGTAATAAATTCCATGACTCTTATGTTTCATATAGAATTATGCAAAACAATAAATGTTCAGAACTTGGGTAGTGAAAGTGACAAGCAAGTTTTTAATGTTTATTTCCTCTTAAATGTTATTTTTCTATTCGTGCATTCCTTTAATTTGTAGGACCCATCTATCATGCAAGAGATTGAATTTGATTGTGTATGCTCTACATGAAGAGGAATACAATCAATAAAATTTACCAGGATATTAATAAGTCTGTATGGAAGTAGAGTTAGGAAGCCTGAAATCATGTCATGAGAAAGTGATAAAAGTTCTATTAAACTTAATAATGGAAGTATATCACTAATTTACATTACATAAATTGTTAAAGGGTGTTTCAAAGTTTAGCTATTTCTTTTTAGTTTCATAAAGCTGAAATAGATGTTTTGACATAACAAATAATAAGGTATATTTATATTTACAATAGTTCTGCCTCGATTTTGAGCAGCATTTGACTATGATACTGTAGCTTTTTTTTTTCTTTCCAAAGATATTCAACCATTGGAAAAGCTGTCAAAGAAGCATTTTAAGCCCAGCTGGAATAGTGCTTTGACAGTTTCATGAGGCATAGCACTGCTTGGAGTGCCAATTTATATTCAGATTTCTGGGCTTCACCCTTTTAAGAGTATGATATAATGGGTGATTTTGAGATGTGCCGCTGATACAAGGTTGATACAAAAGCATTTGAGAAATTCTGGTCTAGGGGTATGACATGATGAGTTCTAAGGCTTATTTCTAACTGTATATGGCCTGAATTTAATAAGTTAAATCCTTCTAACAGAGAGGTGACTCAGTTTGGGTCTCAAATGATGAGTATAATTTCACAGTGAATCTCAATATTGTACAAACTGACATTGCCCTGACTACCATTATCTAAATCAGATGTCTTTAACTTCAACTAATTTTTAAAATATGAACAATTCCATAGTAGGGATCCAAAATATTTTAACTACTGATAGTATCATTCCAGTTACTATATCTTTAACACAATGGAGCAGAAATCAGGTGTCATTTACTGCTTCTGATACAATACATAAATGATACCTAACATATTGTACACTAATACATGTGGATGTCATTGTACCATTACTGAGCAAACTACAATATTTATTTTAGAACACAATGGGTTCTTACAGGGAGAAAAACCAAATATATTTTAAACAAGAATATGAGCTATTTCAGAAGGAAATTCCGCACCGCTCTTTTGAAAATTCACAGTACTTTACATCCAATTGATTGGAATGGATAACAATAACATTTTATTCTTACAAGAACCTGTTACTTACTAAGATTGCATAGTGAGTAGGGCTATAAGTCATAAATCTATGATTTTCACCTTAGAAATATCATTTTGATTTGAATAACTCTCCTTAAATGCATTTAAAAAAGGAGAACAAGGGCTTTGTGTGCAATTACAATATTTTAGAACTTGTAGTGGTAATTCATATCTATTAAACATTTAACACACATTAATACTCAAATATTTTAAAGGTATCACATAACAAATCTCTCCATTTCTAATTCTACTCTCTTTAATTAATCATAATCCAGAAGTAAAATCAACTAGATTACAGCAGGATGTGGCTACTGTGGGCACTAAAACAGGCTTTATGCAGAAATTTTGTTATAGTGGCTTAAATATATTTGAGGTTTAAAAATTAACTGATGTCCAAAAAAATAAAGACATGAGTAAGAAAAAAATCTATTATGTTTTAAGGTAGCGTTACTTTCATTTCTCAAGTTTAAAAATATGGTATAATCTTTTAAAGTTTTTATCTTTATTGTTGCGCTTATTACAGATCGCCCTCCTTTTCCCCCTCATTGTCTCCCTTCACCTGACTCTTGAACCCCCCCAGGCCTTCACCACCCTATTGTCTGTGTCCATGGGCTATGCATATATGCATATACATTCTTTGGTTAATCTCTTCCTGCCTCCTCTCCCCCCTTCCCTCTAAGTTTCTTCTGTCTGTTCCATGCTTCCATGTCTCTGGAACTATTTTGTTCATCAGTTTATTTTGTTCATTAGATTCCACATATTAGCAAGATCATGTGATATTTGTCTTTCTCTGCCTGGCTTATTTCACTTAGCATAGAAAATGGCATAATATTAATTCATGTGCATCTACTATCCAATGTATTATACACATTACTTCAGAGTTGAAGCAAGGTTACAGTTGCCTGACCTTGTATATGAGCAAGAATCCTAATAGGTAAAGAAAATTGTTTCTTTCTCAATCACAGACACTGGCGCAAGTGAGGGTTTGTCATTTAACCTGGAATTCTTGCATTTTCTTTGTAATAGAACAATCTCATCAACCAGCACCTCTTTTTTGGTATTGCTAGATGGTACACAGGCCTCTGGAAACCAGCAAAGAAGAGGACATTTATTTCTCAAGAACAGGAAAAATTCTGAGGTAGGATTCGACCTTGTGTTTGAAAGCAGTTCTGAGTAAAGATATTTTAATAACCAAACGAAGGTTATAAAACACTTAAGTAGTGTATTGACTAGTTTATGTGCCCAAAAGAAAAGATCTTGCTAAGAAAAAGAAGTTCTGGTTGACTCCAAACTTTTGTCTTTTATTAGGACTCACTGTCTTATATTTACTTTTTCTCTAATAAACATAGACAATAGATCATATCCGTTCTACAACTAATGACTTCAAAGGAAGAGTTTAAAGTTCCACCTTAGGGATTGTTATGTTTGGCTCTTCTTCATGTTGTTTGTTTATTTCTCCTTTTTCGATGTTTCTATTTACATGATTTTATTGATAAATTCTCTAGTGTTATTTTTCAGTTTACAAATACACTTTTTTATGATACCTAGCCACGTTGTTATTCCAGCTATTGAGAACACATTCTATTTTAATGATTATACATGTTCTCTTTCCAGTTTCTACTGGTTACTGTTTTATTTTCATCAGTTCCATTTCCATTCAGAAACATGCTTATTTATTTTGTTTCATTACTTTGTGTTCTTTTAAAAACGTATACTATTATTCCCTCAAAATCATTGAGGACTTAAACTTAATGAGCTTCTGTCAACTTTAAGCTATTGCAGCACTTGCCTACATAGCACTTTGGTTTAAATTGGGTAATTCGTGTGAGATAAAGTGCAAATGTCCAGAAAAAGATACCTGTATAGATAATAGTTGTTAGAGGAGACCAGATTCCAGAAGTTTCCCTGAATTTAAAAGTCATGATGGCACAGGGACTCTAGGGTGAAGAAGGCAGAAGAATAACAGGCAAAAAAACATTTTCTGAATCTTGAGAGTCTAAGATTCAGGGAAAATATGTTTTAATCAGGCAGGGACTTTATAGAAAAGTATCCTAACCTGCGATTTTTACCACTTGTGCAGGTGCTAAAGCATCCCTGCGTAAACATTCTGGAGAGCCAGGGGCCATCCTGAGTACACCACTCACCTGGAATAAAGATGGGGGGCATTAGGACATGCAGTGATGGCGAACCTATGACACGTGTGTCAGAGGTGACACGCGAACTCATTTTTTGTGGTTTATTTTTCTTTGTTAAATGGCATTTAAATATATAAAATAAATATCAAAAATATAAGTCTTTGTTTTACTATGGTTGCAAATATCAAAAAAATTTTATATGTGACACAGCATCAGAGTTAAGTTAGGGTTTTTCAAAATGCTGACACGCCGAGCTCAAAAGGTTCGTCATCACTGGATAGAGGAAAGAAGACAGACCTGAGAATCAGTGGTCTTTATGCCCTTTACTTATGAGGTTTATAATTTTGGGCATGTACATTTCTGAGTTTGTACATCTATAAATTGAGGCTTAAAAATACTAAATTCCAAGAATTTCCTTGATATTGTTATTTACTATAGCTTTGCTATTCTTTGGAAACTGGAAAGATCTGCTGTTACTAAAGTACATCAGGAAAAACATCCAGCAAGTATACTGTGTGATCATGCTTTGCCTAAAAGCAACCCGCAGCCAGTAGTGGTTTAAACAACAGAGCCCCACTAGCAATGGAAAAATGTATCTTAATATGCCTTAAAAATGTGTCTCATAGATGAATAACGCTATTTCTAGGTTCTTGTTAAATAGCCACTCATAGATACTGAGATAATCTAGAAAAGATTTTAAATCCCTTAGATTTTGGATCTATTCAGCTTTGTCAGTTGTCCAATCGGTGACCTCTAAAAATATGATAGCCTCATAAACTTCGAAGATTGTTGTATTAAATGTGAACAAAAATAATTCCTGATATATGCCTAGCACATAGTAGGCACTTACTAGTATAAGTGCTATTATCAAGGAAGAAAAAGAAAATCGACTTAAAGGAAAATTTGCTAGTTGACCTCACTCAACTTTTCCTGAAACCCCACTTCATTCCAGAGGAAAAGTGAATCATTCAGCTCCCTGGACTGAGGAGCCCATTCAGCCAGCCATCCTGTAATGAGCACCAGCATGCAAACCCATTGCCCTGCCATCAAAGCACTGGACCAGCTCGGGAGAGAGTTTCAATTACTTCCGGACAGATGTCTCGCCGGTGGTCATGGGTACGTGTTCCCTTTTACTGTCTCCCCACCAAGACTACGGTCACTTAACCTCGAAAACTCCTCGTCACAATTCCAGACAAAAGAAAGTCAGTTTTAATGGAATTTCTTTCCTGATGGAAATGGCAATAATTTGCGAGACTGGGCCTCCTGTTGTTCAGGTGGTTGCTGCTGTTTTCGGTGTGTAATGAATCACACTGTGCAACACCTCATTGCATGCAAATTTATGCAAACTGACAATTAAACCAGGGGGTTCTTTTAGTCAAATCAATCAGATATGGTATCTATTTGAAACGATAATGTAAGCCTAATTGATGGCGCATAATTAATGATTAACCAAGACTGTGAATCATTAATTAAATGATGAAAAGGTAAGAGAGGAGAGAGGCTCCAGGGATCTTGGGCTCTACAGAGCAACTGCCGAGGACTTTTGCTTCATATTCTCAAATCATTGGCACCCTTTCTCACTGCATTTAAAACCACATCTGCGTCTTGTGAGCCTGAAGACTTGCTCATTATTCTCCAGGAACATGCTTAAGGTGGTGAAGTGAAAGCGTATGCTGATGTTGTAGAATCCTGCCTGGGTGGGAAACCAGGATCTGTTTGTGTTGGAATCTGGGCCCTACCACGAACTGGAGGCATGACCTTGGGAGTGCTATCTATCTCTCTGAGTTTCACATCTCTAATTTGGAAAATGACTGGTGGGTTATGGTGCCATTTGTATATAATTGTGGTGAGGATTAAATCAAATAGTAAATGTAAAGTTCTTAGATTAATACATACTAAATAAATGTTTATTATAATTATGAGGTTTATTTCTTTTGAAACCTTCAATTCTCTTCTCTCACATAAAAAAAAGATCACCTTATGACAGGATTTAAAACATAGCACTTCAGCTGTCCACTTAACTCTGGGCTGAGAAAACTTTGTTAAAAAATATGAAGTCACAGCACCAAAACTATTACTCATGAAAAAAATATTGATAAGCTGGACTACATTCAAATTAAAAATTTCTGCTCTGAGAAAGACAATGCCAAGAGAGTGAGAAAACAAGCCACAGACTGGGAGAAAATAATTACAAATACATATCTGATAAATATGTTATCCAAAAGAACATAAAACCCTCACATATATACACAAAAACACCTAACAGCTTAAATACAAATGGACAAACGACCTGAACAGACACCTCACCAAATAAGATTATATTTTGGTTAATAAGTATATGAAAAGATGTTCAACATCACATGTCATTAGAGAATTGCAAATTAAAACAACAATAAGAGCCCTGGCTGGTGTAGCTCAGTTGGTTGAGCGTTGTTCCATGCACCGAAAGGTTGCAGATTCAATTCCCAGTTAGGGCATATGCCCAGGTTGTGGGCTTGATGCCTAGTAGGGAGTGTGCAGGAAGCAGCCATTGATGTTTTGCTCTCACATCAATCTTTCTCTCTCTCTCTCTCCCTCTGTCTCTAAAAAAGAAAAAGAAAAGAAAATAAACACCTCTGTGCCTATTAGAATGACAAAAATCCAAAATATTGACAACATCAAATTCTGGGGACTATATGGAGCAACAGAAACTCTAATTTATTGCTGGTGTGAATGCAAAATGGTAAAGCCACATTGGAACACAGTTTGGTAGCTTCTTACAAAACTAAACATACTTTTACAATGAAATCCAGCAATATCACTCCCATAAAATGAGCTAAAAAATATATCCACACAAAGACCTGCACATGGACATTTTTAGCAATCTTGTTCATAATCGCCCAAACTTGGGAGAAGCCTAGATATTCTTCAGTAAATGAATGGTTGAATACACTCTTGTACATCCATACAATGGAATATTATTTAACACCTAAAAGAAATGAGCTATCAGGTCATGAAAAGTCATGGAGGAAACTTACATGCATATCACTAAGTGAAAGAAGCCAATCTTACTAACCTGCAATCTGGGCAGGACTCTATGGAGATAGCTCACTTCTGCTGTCCAGGGCATCAGCCTTGTCAGCTAGAAGCCTGGAGACCGTGTGCTCAACTATGTTTTTAATGGTTAAGAAGACTCAGTTGACTAGGAACCGAAATAGTTGGGGCTATTGTAACATATTTTTCTATTGTCATGTGGCTTCTTCAATATGGAAGCTTCATGAGAGATGGATCTCATGAATCTCTAGGTCACGTCCCCAGAGAGAGAGAGCCAGCCAGTCTGTATTACCGTTGCTACCTAGCCCTGGGATCCAGGCAGTGTCACTTCTACTACAAGATGCATGTCACCGTATATACTCCCTTCTGAAGGGACAAAACTCAGACTTTATCTTTTAATGGAAGGAGTATCAAACTTCGAAAGAATATGTGACACAAGATATCTTGCTGTGGCAATTTTTGGAAAGTGCAATTAGCCAGAGATGCCCCAAGTCTATCGCCTTGTCATAGTGCCCACCCAGATGGTGGGAGGAAGCCTCCCCCTGCCAGCACCATTCTGGGCAATCTAGGCCAGTGATGGCGAACCTATGACACGCGTGTCAGAGGTGACACACGAACTCATTCTTTTGGTTAATTTTTCTTTGTTAAACGGCATTTAAGTATACAAAATAAATATCAAAAGTATAAATCTTTGTTTTACTATGGTTGCAAGTATAAAAAAAATTTCTATATGTGACACGGCACCAGAGTTAAGTTAGGGTTTTTCAAAATGCTGACACGCCGAGCTCAAAAGGTTCGCCATCACTGATCTAGCCTTTCAACTGATGTTTTGTACTTGTTATGCCTTATAAGAAAATTCTATGTGTTCTTGAGAACCCTGTACTCTTCTTTGACAAAAGCCCTGGTAAGGGCTAATCAGATAAACACAGTCACTGAGCATGTAAAATGATATTTTAAACATACATTAAATTGTTGATATGTAAGAAAGAAAATGTGCTCCCCTTTCAGACTATCTGACTATGGATTCTGACTGTTCTACTTAAGATACTTGATTCCTTATCTATTTTTTAAAATATATTCTTATTGATTTCAGAGAGGAAGGGAAAGGGAGAGAGAGAGACAGAAACATCAATGATGAGAGAGAATCATTGATCGGCTGCCTCCTTCACACCCCACACTGGGGATCAAGCCCACAACTCAAACCAGGCATATGGCCTTGACTAGGAATATTACCCAGGAACTCCTGGTTCATAGGTCTATGCTCAACCATTGAGCCACGCTGGCTAGGTTATTCTTTATCCATTTTATAAAGCATGCCTGAAATTAAATTATGTATTGTTTATAATTTCCCCCTCAATACTCCCATGAGAATGTACTAGTATGAGCCAAGAGAACATGAACCTGCATGTTTTATTGTTATTTATTTTATCCCCAGCACATAACAGTTGAATGAATTATTAAAGTAAAAGTAAAATCAATTATGACTATAAGCAACTAATGGAGTTATTAGGGAAGTATGGTTATACCTTCAAACACTATGAATACAAAGAAAATATGTTTTGCCAATGAGTTTACAGAACTTGGAGCCAGAGCCTTCCGTGGAGTGAGTTTCTTTTCCATTTGCAGACAAGAGAACAAAGGTCATTTTATTTGGGTTCTTCATGAGTTAAGATTTATACTGTACTAAACAACGCATGGATCCTTTTCAATATATTCTCAGTGACTGAAAAACCCCTAAAAACACTTCTAGGATGTTTATAAAAAACACTTTAACTAGGCAGGAATCCAAAAACCCTTCAATGTTTCTTAAAGCTCTTAAAAACTGAGGTAAGCCATTTCTATTTATGTAAGAAGTTTTACCAGCTCTATTTATGAGGCAGGCCAAAGATTACATGGAAGGAGAGCCCACTTAAAGAGAAGGCCCTAAACATCCATCTCTCAAAGATTGTCATAAGTGGAACTATAGATATGAAATTTAAGATACTAAGTATCATAAGATCACTGTCCCATTTTTCCAATTGGACATGATTATTAAAATTCTAATGAAAATATCTGTCACCTTAGATTAAGATTTTAACTTCTGAGGGAAGGCCAGGGTATAGGGAGAGCGGGGAGAGATTAACCAGGGAATGTATATACACATATGCATAGCCCATGGATACAGACAATGGTGTGGTGAAGGCTTGGGAGGGGCAGGTACAGGGGTCAATGGGGGTGAAAAAGAGCAAAAAAACAAAGGGAACATCTGTAATACTTTCAACAATAAAGATAAATGTTTAAAAGCTTTTAAATTATGTTTAAAAAGGCAAAACATTTTTTAACTTCTATTAGAAAACAAACATCCAAGTGAACATGCCTTTCACTGCTATCATTTAGCACTAGCATAATAAGATGAATGAAGAGTGTGTCAGAGAGAGAAACATCTGGACTTATATTCCAACTCCAGCAACTTCTACCTGAGTGTCTTTGGGGGACATAACCAGCCTTCACAAACCTCATTTTTTTCCACATGCTTTAACCTGAAGATCTAAAACTTAGCCCAGATTTGGGTTTTTTAAGATTAGATCAAATAGTGTATTTAAGCAGAAGGCAGTGATCAATTAAGAACTAGTAGTTGATCTCCAACTTTCTCCTTAAAATATACCCTTAAAATTAAGTTAATTACACTCTTTCCAAAGAAAGGATTAAAAAGTGGGTGAGTGAGCACCAAAGATTGACATACCAATCACAGGTGGGTAAGTGAATGTAAAGGGTGTCCCAAAATTCACGCAAGAAGTAATTTTGATAGAAAACACAGGTTTATAATTAAAAATTGTAATTTTTTTATTGATTCATAAAGTATACAGTATAAAGTTATGTGTGGAATAGCACATTGGGTAAATGGCCTCCATGGCTTTGCTGACACATACACAAAGCCGTGGTCTTCATTGGTCTTCATTGTCCCTGCTCCTGGGCCATAATTGGTACTTGGTAATGCTTATCAAATTGAAGGGATTGAAATCAAAGGGCAACAGATATTAGAATCTGATTCAATAAACCAAGTAAAATTAGGCTTTTTCTTTTTGTTGTTGTTGTTGTTGTTGTTGTTGTTGTTGTTAATGCTCACGCAAAATTTAAACTTGCGTGAATTTTGGGACACCCTTTACATAGAGAGACCAGCTTCTCCTGCATGATACCCCCGGGACCATTGGACTATAGAGAAATTCACAGGGATGCTTAGTTAACAGACATTAAGTCTGTGCATACAGCATTCCAGGAACCAAGGCAAGCAAGATACTGTGCAGAGCAGAGCTTCATCACTCAACAGTGCTTTCTGCCACAATGTAAGTACTATGAGGGGCATAAGCTCAGATGCACTTGAGAAATAATGGGCTAATGCTAACTTAATGGAGAAGTTGTATTAGTTCAAATGTGATCTTTCCAAGCCAGTTAACTTTTGGGCAATAGCACTAAGCCATTGAGGAAACAGTCCTGTAGGCCATGCCCATTCTTCCCCCGGGGCTCCAATGGCCCCCCTTCTGTTTTAGGAGCTGGTTTCCTGATAGTGTGCACTCTGACCTTGTCCTCAGAATCACTCTTTCCTGCAATTCTTATCCTGTTTCCTTAAGCTACTTTCTCTTTTCTTTTATGGAAAAGTCTACATTTCTCAGAGCAGTTTTTGTTTGTTTCTGTAGGATTTAGCATGTCTTCTTAAAGTATGCTGCTGTTTTTTATTTAGATCATCATTGTGTTTCATTAGCATTCTGTTTACAATAGGTCTGGAGTCATCTTGTAAAAATCTAAGAGCCCCTTTTTTAATACACAATTTTTTTTAGGATATAAGATTTTTAAGAATGCCATATCACATTATAGAAGAAAGTGCGTTTCTATGGTCCATAAAACCAGAGATATTGAAGTTACACTTGAACTCTTACCATCTTTTCTCTAAGAATCATTCCTCCGCTTCCCAACAGCACAGGCCACCATCACCACAACAGCCAGTCCCTCTGCAGCATAGTCTCCCTAGACCCCCCGATTCAGTGCACCTTCTGTGTGGTCCCCAAGCTCTCTCTATGTTTACATCGAAAGATTGATGATTTCCCATCAATTTCTCAAGTTCCAACAAAGATTCTCTCTACAATGGTTGTGACTACTACCCGGCACAGCACGCAGCCCAGAGCCTTGTGATCTCACCGTGTGTGCACAGCAGCAGGGACACTGAAAGCTCCGTCCAGAAACTCCACACGCCCAGTTCTCATAATCACAGCATCATTATCATGAAAATTCAACTGGGGATGGCATCTTCTATTCTTTAAGTTTTGTGAGATATCACAATTCCACCATTTCCAGTATTCTGTTCCATTTTACATCAATCATTCTCTTTTTTATTGATTTCAGAGAGGAAGGGAGAGGGAGAGAGAGATAGAAACATCAATGATGAGAGAGAATCATTGGTTGGCTGCTTCCTGTACGCCCCACACTGGGGAGTGAGCCTGCAACCCAGGCATGTGCCCTGACCAGGAATCAAACATTGACCTTCTGGTTCATTGGTCGATGCTCAACCACACAATGCTCAATCACTGAGCTATGCTGGCTGGGCTACAGAAATCATTCTTAAGGTAAGTTTTATCACCAATTTTGCAAGTGGTTCAATGCTAGGGCAAGAAGGTCAAAGCAGTTTGTTTAAAGTTCCATGGGTGCTTAGTAACTCTGCTGCCTTTGGAACCCATGTGTCCTATTTCCCAGGCCACATCTACCAGAATCACTAGGATTCTTCCCAGGGATTCCTTCTTAATGAGACTTCTGAAAGGATTATTTAGAATGCAAGGATTTCATTCCTGAAATCCCTTCTGTTCTTGTGAGCTAAGTAGACCGGGAATTAACATATTTTGTATGGATTAATGCTCTCATTTAATATCTCAGTGGAGGTCTCTAAGCATTGTGTTGTTTCTTGCATGTTGATTTGAGGAAGCAGGAGACAGAATGCTTTTTTTTGTTGACATTTTGGTTTTGGTAAATACAGTGACCTTTAGCTTCAGTCACACACTTGAATTTAAGATAAATGAAAGTCTGGGAGCCCTGGCTAAAAATCAAGTATATTTTGAATGAGGTATGCCTTGTGCTGAGAGGAAAATACTCATTACTCTTTTCCTGTGGTTCTATTTTCCTTTAAAATATCTAGATATGCATGAGACATAGATTAGATAATTAATTCCTGATCAAACAGTTTCATTTTTCTTTGCAAAGGCATTGACAATATATTTCATTTTAAACAAATTCCTTGAGCATGTGTGAAATAGCCCAGGCATAGCACCCTTGTGCATTTCTGCAAGGAAGTTATATTCAGTGTATTCACTTGTGCTAAGCGCGCGCGTGTGTGTGTGTGTGTGTGTGTGTGTGTGTGTGTGTGAGGGCGGCGGGGGGGGGGGACGGCAATACAGGAGAATCAATAACAATAAGAATCTATGTGTTTTAGAAGAAGTAAGACTTAGTTTATTATTTTTGTATTTATAGTTTGAGAGTGCACCACTGTCTAGAACCAACATAGATTCAAGTTTTTGTCTAGACAAACATGAACTATGCATTTGGTCACGAGCCAAGTAGTAATTATTTTTCAGAGAAAGTCTAAATGAGTTCAAATG
This sequence comes from Myotis lucifugus, assembly GCF_000147115.1. NCBI lineage: Eukaryota > Metazoa > Chordata > Mammalia > Chiroptera > Vespertilionidae > Myotis > Myotis lucifugus. The sequence goes on along the minus strand of NW_005871440.1, from coordinate 644,133 downwards.
TCTTATCTCTGCTAACACCACCCTGTGGTTTGGGTTATGTTGATCCAGAGACAGGTGATAGAGTTACCAACTTTCCTATTCAAATCTATATTTTATCTCTGCTTTGTTTCCTGTACCTATTATAGACCCTCTCTAGAAACATCCAAATTTTGACAAGATGTGGCTATAACCACATTGGCCTTAGCAGAGAGGTGGTCAATTAAGGCCCCATATTTTTATACCTCATTCTCATAGTTTTCTATTATGCCACTAATATATGATAGATGTGTGTTGTTTGGAGAGAGAGAGAGAGAGAAAAGAAACTCCTCTAATCCATTATATTGCAACTAGAGGCCTGGTACATGAAATTTGTGCATGGGGGGAGGGGGAGGAGTGTCCCTCAGCCTGGCCTGTGCCCTCGAACAATCTGGGGCCCCTTGGGTAGGGTCCCTAGGCCTGGCCAGAGATCAGGGTTTTTGGGGTTTTCCTTCCCTGGCTGCCAGCAGCTGGTCCCGCCACAGCCGTTGTCACTGCTTGCCATCTGTGCAGTGCTGCCCCACCTCCCTCGCCACCGGTCACCTCCCTCTGCAGGTGACAGGCATGGGGTGCGAAAGCTTGGCTGGCCTGGGCCTCCCTCTGTAGGGCGATGGTGGGGTGATGGTAGCTGCTCCCCAACCAATCGCATCGCACCTGCCTTGATTGGCCTGGTGCCAGTGCATGTCGTAGTGTGATTGTCCAGAACGTCATCCAGACGGTCGTTCTGCTGTTCAGTTGTTTGGTCAATTTGCATATTACACTTTTATTATTATAGGTTATCTCCAGTCTTTGGGGCACCTTAACCTCTATACACAGAAGTTGCTATCCCATTAGGATGCCCATCATCTCTGCCCCTGGACAACAGCACATACTAATTCCCAAAGTATATTTTCCGGTCTCTGAGAAACTATTCTTGAATATCCCAGAGACTTTATCAGAACAGCCCAAGAGTGCCTCTGTGATGGTTAATATCATGTGTCAACCTGATCGGGCCTCAAGGTGCTCAGATATAAAGCCAATCATTATTCTGGATGCGTCGATTAGGATATGTGTGGATGAGTTAATATTCGAATTAGTAGAGTAAAGCAGATCACCCTCCTAATGTGAGTGGGGCCATACAATCAAGGAGACTGGAATAGAACAAAGGGGCTTAGACGGAGAGCCTCCTGCCTGACTGCATTCACTGGGACCTGGTGCTTTTCCAGCCTTTGGACTTGAACTGAAGCATTGGCTCTTCTTACATCTCAAGCCTGCTTGAGTTCAGACTGGAACTTACACCATGGGCTCTACTGGTTCTCAGCTGAAACTGCAGAGTATGGAACTGGATAGCTCCCATATGAACTCATAATCACCATATGAGTCCATTTCTTGTAATCAATATCTCTCTCTAGATATGTAAATAGATGATAGATCTTGACAAACTTTTCTATCATTCATCTATTATCTATCATCTATCTATCTATCTATCTATCTATCTATCTATCTATCTATCTATCATCTACCTACCTACCTACCTACCTATCTATCCTATTTGTTCTGTTTCTCTGAACAATATTGGCTAATACAGGCTCCAGTCCCATTAGAGGTCTTGTGGCCAGAGTGAGGTGAAGGTATGTGCCTTTTTAAAAATTCTCCTCTGGTAACCTGTGAACTAATGGGTAAAGCACATGGGTGTGTGCATACACAACTACATGGACATCCCAAATGCCCTGTGCAACTATAAAAAGAATAGAATGATTTCCCCAAAGGTCATAGGTCTTTCATTCCCATGGACCACATATTGAGTACATTTTTCACATTATCACAGAGTGGTTTTAGTTCCATTCCTTTTCCCTCTCCTTTTCTACACTCATTTTCAGGCTGTATGCTAGAAATAATGCCTACAAAGTTTTAAAATGTGTTCAGGATTTTTATTAAAACGTGGAGCCATTTATGCGATGTATATAAACAGCTCCCAATACATCAACAGTCACCCCTTAATTCTGCACCAGTTGAACAGAAGCTTGGCAAATTAAACGTTTCCCCCTTGGATATATACATTGAATTCTTTGGCATTTGTGCTTTTTTCTCCCAGCAAACTCCACATGTGGAAGAAAGTCAGAGTGAAAAGGATTTATTTTGCCCATTCCAGAAAAAAAAATTAAAATAAAAAACGCCTCCCAGAATCCCAGAGCTTCAGAACAGACCTCACCATATACTCAGCGCTGTAAGTCTCACTCTTGAATGGAGGCCTCATAGCATCACAAATGCATAATAAGACAGTATGAGCGCACTGCGGGCAGGGGTTTGGTCTGTCTGGTGTTTGTCTTATGCCCAGCTCTTAACACAATGCCTAGACATAACTGGTGCTCAATACATAAACTCAAAATAATTACAGTAATTTCTATACTCACAACACCTTTTCTAAGGGCACATTAATGCCAGGCACTGTGAGAAAAAAAGTGAGATGTGCAAGAAAGAATGATGGAATAAATGAGGCAACATTGATGTTAGGTTATAGTCACAGGCTCAGAAATAAATTGCTAAGTGATGGCTAAGGGGAAGGAAGTGTACACAGGCGCTTCTATGGCCCAGCATAGTTTTCTGTTATCCAGCTCATTTATTTTAAAGGCAGATCACATTTTTTTTCCCTCAGCTCATCTTTTTTTTTCTTTTCTTTTCTATGTACTGCTAAGCAATGAGGCAGAACATTTTATCCTATTGTCACCAACAATTTTAATTCTAAAGCTTTCGACGAGTAGAAGCATCAAAATCTAATTGCTGGAAAAATAGTTACCCGATAGCAATACTTCAATAATTGCAGCATTTTAAAAAAGATAAAATATTAAATTTAAGCATACTGGTTGCATTATGTTGTTATTAGTCAATTTTGTATTCATCTTAAAATTCTATTTTTTAATGACAAAAATGTCAATGCAGCTATTTGGGATAGTTATTATAATGATGGTTTAGTGTCAGTTTCCATGAAAACTGTTTAAACTACCTATTGTTAAAGTAAAGGATTTTAAATCTATTAAAGTGGATTGCAGAAAAGGAGACCTGTTGAATATTTGCAAAAGTTATATATTGCATCCTGGAGAGTAACTAGGAAAAAGTGCAGTCATTAGAATTTATAGATTATTTCTAACAAATGTGAGTGGGTTCAAAAAAGAGTTGAATGGAAAGTTTAAGAGAGGTAAGAAACCAAAATTTAATTCCCATGTGAAATTAAACTTTAAAATTTTTAAGTGTTTGGTTTTCAAAGTCAACCTGGCTTTTCCTTCTTCTTTTTTTTGGTCAAAAAGTGTACAGCAGAAATAAAAACAATTGATATTTATTCAGCATGTGTGCTATGTCAAGCTCTGTGCTATAAGTTATTAAGTTTAAATTTCAAAGCAAACCTATAAGGTGTTTACTCTTAGTAAGTCTATAAACCCAGGCTGGTTAGATCACGATATATGGTCAGTAAGTATCAGAACTGGAATTAACAAATGTTTGAGTCCATTTTCTTACTCAGTAGATAAAAAGGGAGGGAAAAAAGAAGAGGAAAGATTAGAAGGAATGAGTCTAAGTAAATGCATAGCTCTGAGGGACAGCCTGAGTGCCCAGAATGAATTTTCAAAGCATTTTGTCATTGGACAAGCTATTACAAATATTTTTAGAAAGTTCATCAAGTAGACATATACCATATTTCTTGATTCTGCTATCTATATACTAACAGACAAGACAGAAAAAATAAAAATTAAAAAGATAGTTATCAACGAATAAGAAGAGTATGGAATAGCCTTTTTGCCTAGGTTTATTATTCATTTTCACTTTATTGTTACAGCTATGAGTGGCCAGCCTTTTTTAATTAGTCAAAAGTCTTTTCTGGCTCACTTTGCAAAAAGATGCAGATTTGGCGTGGCTGTTTTATTTTGTTTTTCATTTGTGCTCTTGTCCATCAATCCTTTCAGATTCCTTGAGGGAAGCAAAATACAGATTTGCCCACCTTGTAGAGTATCTTGATATGGGACTAAATTTACCTGCTGTTTTAAATTGCCCCAATTCAGGACCTTTATGCAATTACTTTCCTCAATTATCGAATTATATTTCCAACCTTTAACACTTTGCAGAAAATGTCAAATAAGAATTTCATTTTTTTTAAAGAAAATCACATTGGTTTGTAAAAGAGGGAAATGTTATGTTTCTCTTGACTTCTATAATGTTAAATTTCAAAAGCTTGATTTGAGAGCACATAAATAATGTGCTGCAATCAAAAGTTAACAGGCAATATTCGGAAACCCAGCATATTGTCTTTATAAACAAATATCCCTTGGAAGGGGTAGTTTGGTATATGGAGTTCCAGATCTTGGATGATATAAAACTAGGTGGTCTGATGCAAGAGAATAAACTCACAAATGTCAGCTGACTCAAGTGGAGAGCAGCCATAATCAAACCTGGTCTCCTGTGTCTCACTATGACTTCCCTGGGCCTTCATGGGCCCCTTCCTCAAGTAAGTAAATAAATTATAAAATGCGATTGTATGATAGTTTGGGCATAAAGCTGAATGTGACCCAGGCTGGTTATACCAATTTGTATTTTCTGATTTTACGATAAATTAAAGCAATGTTGTGCACCTTTAAAATTATCATGCATCCTAGGATGCTATGCCTAATGGGTAAGTTGGCACTGCTGGCCTGGTTCAAAGTCAAGGTAAGAGGCTACACACATGGTCTGATTAAGGGGTTATTTTGCGATTCTGATTTCCCAAAAGAACCCATCTTATTTTAGCACTACACTCACTTGACAGTTGCCCTAAGCTGTTCGCTTTTCACAGTGCTCATTTGGTTACAGATCTGTGACTCCTGTGGACATTTTGAAGTTTGATTCAGTCTGGGGCAACTTGGGTTTTCAAGATGAGTTTCCTTGTTATTTCTGTGGAGCTCCCAATTTTAATTTTTCAGATTATCTAATAGGGACTGTTGAAGGAACAGGCTGTCTGACATTACAAGTTGGCATGGGAGTGATTGTGCAGAGGCTCCTGAAAACTGGGAGGGGGTGACCAGAGCATCGTCTGTACACCTACCAAACCTACTATGTCACAGTCTTCCTCAGCTCAGTCAATGTCAACACTTTCCTTCTAGCTGTTTAGTCAAAACTCTAGATACATCCTTCACTCCTTTCTTTCTTTCTCTCATACCCCAAACCATGCAGTTAAGAAATCACATTGTCCCTACCTTCAATAAAGATTCAGAACACTTCTTTCTACAGTCCACTGCTATCCCTCTGGTCTCAGTAACCATCACCTGTCTGGATTGTCACAATCTCCTAATTGGTCTCCCAACGTGTATTCTTTTTCTTTTCCTAATCCTTTACAACACTAGGTGCCAAAATATATACTTTAAAGAGTGAGGTCTTACATGTCATTCATGTGATTCATACCCTTTGGTGCCAACTCCCTTTTTCACAAAGTAAAAGCCCACACCTTTACAATGCTTTATACAGCTCTGTACAATCCGGCCCCTCATTCCCTCTTGATGGCATCTCCTATTTCTCTCCTACACAAGCACCACACACTAAACCTCTGACATCACTGCAATCTACCTGGCACTCTCTGCCTCAGGGCCTTGCACTGAGTGTGCCCCCAGGTTCCCTTGTTGGTTAATCCCTTCCCTTCTTTAATATGAGTCTATGTCTCAGCCACTTTCTCAATGAAAGCAGTAGTGACCACCACTTTTAACCTCTGCCCTAGACTCTTAATCATCTTCCAAGATTTATCTTGCCATAGCATTATAACTTCTTAACATACTTTATTGTCTATTATTTATTGATTACTATAAGTCTCACCAAGAGAAATATTGCCTGATGGATCTCCAGAACCTAGGACCATCCTTGATTCACAATAGACACTCAATACACATTTAATAAGTGATTGAATGTAGGGAGTGAAGGAGTAGGAGATGAGTAAAGGGGCATCAGAGTGGTGGGCAGATTCATAGTCAACTGGCACCTCCAACATTGTGCATTGTCTCCCAGAAAAAGAGAGGGCTCTGCAAATTTTAGTATTTTACCTGGGACTGGTGCCAAAAACTAGAATTATGAGAATTATCTTTCTCTTTTTTATTTTTTAATCTAATATGCTCAGGTAGAACAAAAGTGAATGTTTGGTTTAATCTAGTATTTTTTATTCCTCTAATGACTACCTGTGATCCTGATTTAGAACAAGTATTGGATGGCGCACAAAGGTCCCTGTGAGTTCCTGAAGCAAAAGGATAGTTTCAATAGATTTAATGACTTGTGATGTGGATAGTACTGCACTTGTCCAGCCTGAAAAAAGACCAGGATCAGGAGTAAAGGATGGCTCTGGAAGGAGAGTCACCGACAGGAGAGGACAGAGCTGTTTGGGTTTCTCCTTCCCCTCTGCTATGGATGCATCTGGAAATAATCTACCATTACCTTGTCCCACCTGGAGCTGGGATCTATGGAAGCATGACCATGTCTTGGAAATGAGTATATAGAGACATAGAGCTCCAAATTTTAAGAGACTCTTTTACCATTTAAAAAATAACATGACTATTTTATAGTTATTTTAACACTTAACTGTTCTTAACAATATGTTTGGCGCCTTCATGGAGAGATGTGGGGTTATGATTCAAAAAAATCTACAAAGGACTTCTGAGCTTTTGTAAGGAAGCCAAAATTCTAATGAGATTAATTGATAAAGGGGCAAGTGTTGCCCTGAAAATCAAAGTCTGTATCCTACTTCAGAAAACCAACTTGTAAGGAAGCATTGTGTTAAAATCGAATAGATCACTTGGTCAACACAGACATTCTCTCCTTTATAAAGTACCAGGGAGGAAGGTTGCGTATTGTTTACACCTCTGTTCCATAGGATTTCTCTGCCTGTCTCTCTCTTTCATTTTTGTTTGGCAGCTTGTGCTTTTTTTTTCCATTTTTTAAATATCCAAGTAAGCTCTTGACAAATTAGAGAACTCTTACTTTGTATTCTTTCTATCATCAATAAGCAAATATTTTTTTTTCTTATAAACATAAAAAGAGCTTTAAATGTATTTACAGAAAAGGTGTTTTCATCAGCTGTTGCTATGTAACAACTTAAAATAGTCAATGGTATGAGATAATAAAGATTTATTTGCCATGTGTGCTGCAGGCTGGCTGGGGCAGCTGTACTTCATGCGACAGTGAGACTCTGTTCCGCATGTCTCTCATTTTCCCTTTGGGCCTCTGATGGCTGCCTCTGTACTTTTCATGGTAAAGGTATAAGCACAAGACAATCAGTTGAAGTAGGCAAGGTCTTTTAAGGACTAAGCTCGGAATTTCTGCTCAGTGATTTGTGCCCACATTCCATTAACAAAACAAGTTTTATGGCAGAGCCCAAAGTCAATAGCAGTAGATTACACTTCACTTTTTTTTTTGTAGGAGGATACTTCAAAATTATATGGTAATGGACTTGCAGACAAGTACACATTAAGAATCAGGACCAATATTTTAAACCACTGCTGAAAATTTTACAAAGTACCTCAAAGTATCTCACAGATTTTACTGTATATAAGTATTCCTAAACATCTTTAGAGATATTGCCAATTAGAAGAAAATTTTTTCATGGATTCTTCTCTCACAAATACTAAAATCTGGTAACATTAAAATAAAACGTTCCTGAGTTTGTTGTTCCAAATCACTAATTAATGTCTCTCAGCCTTTTATCACCCAGAATGAAGGATGCACTATGCCTTTGTTTGTGGGCTTGTGTGTGTTTATTTTTATGATTATTTTAAAAGAATTATGACTATTTATTAAATGGAATTTTCTGGAATGTTAATTTGGTGATTGTATGAGTAAACAAAGTGTCGGAGAATAGTAAAACTGTTAAATATCACCACTCAGATGTCTTGCCGGCATCAACTTGATCTGAGCAATATTCATTATGGATAAAGAATTACAATAAGCTATCTCTGTTCCCATTTCCCTTTTCTTAGTTTAGTATCTACAAAATCCTTTTTCTCATGCAGAAAAATCTTGAAATAATCCTAACTCCTCACTTTTCCTTGCTCTCCTTACCTCCATACCAAAGCAATGCCTAAATCCTAAGAATCTGATGATGCTAATTGTCCCCAATATCTACCATTTCTTTTCCGTCCCAATGGCCACCAGTCCTCCAGGGAGAGCAGGAAGGGGCTGATTCAAAGAGTCAGATTCTCCAGGCTTCACAGTCAATTCCCCTCTTCCTACCTGTGTTATATAACTTCTATGTGTATATTTCCTCATCTTAAAAGAGGATATTCCCCCTCAAACTCCAATCCTTTGGTAACTGGGGTATAATTGACATAGACATATTAATCTCATGTGTCCAACATAATGCATACATTATGACATAATCACCACAATTAGCATAGTTAGCATTCATCACCATATATTGTTACAAAACTTTTTTTCTTTTTCTCTCTTTCTTATGATAAGGACTTTTAAATTGTAGTCTCGTAATGATTCAAATATTGCATATTTGAAAGTTGTTAACTATAAGCTGTACATTACATCTTCATGACTTATGTTATAGCTAGAAGTTTGTACCTTTGGACTCCTTTACCCATCTTGTACTTCCTCCCCTTTCTGACAACCATCACACTATTCTCTGTATCTATGAGCTGAGATTGTTTGTTTTTTAGATTTAACATAAAAGTGAGATCATAGAATATTGTCTTTCTCTGTCTGACTTATTTCACTTAGCATAATGCCTTCAAGATCCATCAATGCTGATGCAAATTAAAAGATTTCATTCTTTTTCATGGCTGAATAGTATTCCATTGTATATACATATGCCATTTTTCTTTAATAATTTTTATTTTCAAATTGCTGTTACTGTCAAATCATATTTCCAACTCCTACAATGATACTTCATATCATACTATAAATTTCGAATTCTTTATCAAGACATTCCCGACACCTTTTTGTCTATACTCATACTTCGTTTCTAATCCCCTTTTACATCCTTACAAGCCCCCTGGACAATCACATCATTATAGAAACTACACAGATCATACACGCAAGTTATCCTTATTCCAGGTTTCCCACTTCCTCATTCTGTGTCTAGACTTCACCTCCTTTAAGGCTCCTCTAAAATATCCATTATTTTCTAATGTCTTCCCTAATATTGGGGTGAGAATATAGGGACCTTTGAGTTTTTGTGGCACATTCATTTACTTAATAAAGGTAACACATATGATTCTGCCTAGTGTGAGCCAATACTTTGCAGGTTTGCCTTACCTGTTGATTCTATGTCCCTTGAAAGCAAAATTTAGTCTGCTTTATCATTTTATCCCCCATGAGATTAAGTATAGCAAGGTTCCTGCAAATTGTTCACTTGAAATGAGATCCACCAGGAGCCTGATACCCATCTTCAGAAATTTAAATGACTATTCTTGCAGAGAGCTGGACTTAACTATGTGAATTCTGAAGTAATGTTTGGGAAGTCAACAAAATTTTTAACAGTGTTAAAGATACTAAGAAATGGGATGAATATTCTTGATACTATTATGGAGGTATTCTAACATACACTAAATAAAGTCTTGTCAGAAATACTGAAGAACCCATTAAAGCATCATCCATCCTATAATTTGAAGGTTTCTGTCCTATCTGGTATTCTATACATCCATGATTCTGTAATTCATGTCAATAAAAGTACACTTTAATCTGTTAAGGTTTAATCATACTCAATTCAGATGTTTGTTCAGAAAAGAAAATAATATAATGCATGTAAAAATGCCTAGAACTACCCATGACATAATATTTTCAACATATCTGGGAGGAAGAATAATATTTAATACAAAAACTTCATGTGTCTTTAGAGTTGTTACACACTCACAAATCAGTATATTTATCTATATCTATATCATCTATCTACCTATATCTATCTATGCATCTATCTATCTAATAAATGACTTAAAAGTTACAATATCTCTTTGGACTGGAGTGTCAAAACCATTTTCGTGCACTTGGATGTAGGTTGTGGGATTGACTAAACTCTGGGTCCTCATGTTCAACCACTTAGTGGTTACCCGTTTCTGCATGTCCCCCAAGCATTCTAAAATTGTCCAAAGCATGGAAACTTCCAGACTCCACTAAACCTATCCCTGTTGACATATTCTCTGTTTTTAAGCATGGAGCAATAATCTATCCAGTTGCCAGAAAATTGGGTTGCAATTCTAACATTCTCCTCACTCCTTGATTCTGATTAGTTGGGCTTTCCAAGGAGTCATTCAAAAAATAAAGTTATCTTCTTCACATATGTTCTGAGCACACAAAAAACTAGAAGTATTGACAGATAGTAGCCCAAACATGATCTTTATGACTATTAATTTGCTGATATAGTTTGAGTGAAACCCAGTGTGCATGTTTATTAAACTCAAAAATAGGCAGACTTATCTACCCAGTCTTAGAAAGTATTGGAACTAGGTAGGTCCCTGCAGGCTGGGAGGCTTGCTGCATAAGATTTAGAGCTGCATTCATTGTCCAATGTCATAGTCACTAGCTATGTGCAATTAGAAAACACTTAAAATGTGCCAAATCCAAATTGATATGTGCAACAAGTGTAAAATACACACCAAATTCCAACCAGTACTAAAAAGAATGTGAGTTTTCTCATTAATGTGTTTTTATATTTATTACATATTTAAACATCCATATTTTGAATACATGGTATTAAACTACATTATTCTGTTTGCTTTCTTATTCCTTTCAAGCTGCCTTGCTTAATATTCATCAGTGCACCTTCATATGATGTTTATGATTAAGTATAAATTTTATAGCAAGGACTATTAGAGTCTTCATGATATAATCAACTCCTCTCACTGCATCTTCATATTTTCTATTCCAGCAGCAAGAATATCTTTAAGATTAAAAACCAGGCAAAATTTCTCTTGAATCTGGGTCCTTGTACATTTGCTCATTTTTTTCCTGGAACAGCTTTATCCAATTCTAGGTCTGACTATAGCCCTTGATCTTTGTGGGTTTTTAATCCAGATATGTCATGCATGAAACTTGTAGAATCATAGGACTCTATGTCCTTCCTAGGTCCTCTTGCAGCACCCTATAATTAACATTATACAGCTTCATCACACAGTATTTATTTGTCCCTCTACTGCTTGTGTATACACTTAGAGCTCTTGGAGTTTACCTTATGTGTCTTATTTCTTCCCCCCCCCCACCCCCGTGCCTAATGCCTTACCTTATTTAATAGGTGTTTAAAATGTATGTGGAATGCAGAAAGGAATACATGAACCAATAAAAAAATCTCTTCCATATGTTGGGAGAACAAAAGTCCTTTATGTAGATGAAAAAACATTTTGTAAACTCTAGCTTGTGATTTTACTATGGCTGCAAATACTTTTCTTCATATCCTCTGCACCGAGCATTTCTCCTAGCATTTACGTATATTTAAAGTGTTTGAATAAATAAATGAGTGACTAAAATAGTCAGCACTATAGTTTTAAAAATAACATAAAGTTATTAGACCATAAAAATGTTATTGCAATATTGTTCTTTCTGAGCCTAATTTGTTTCAAGTTGCTTTGCGACTTGCATTTCTTGACTCAGCTGAGAATGTGCACTCTGCAAATTTCACAATGGCTATTCCTTTCTCCTTGTCTTTTGCTTCCCATCAATTAAGCCAGCACACATCATTTCTACACTACCCAAAGCCAAATCTTAAGCTGTTTCCATTATACATTCATTCCAATGGAAATAATGACTTCGTTTACCACAGTGTCAGAGGCCAGTGTAGCCGAATCAGCTGCAGCTGCATTGTTTTATATACAGAAGATAATGTTATCCCCACTGTAGTTAACAAATGCAATTTCCTCGGAGTTCAAATACTTGGAGCTCAACTGTGATTTAACGTCTAATGGTCAACTCGTGTTCTGGGGATTAAGTTAATTAAAACAGTTGCCCTACTCTGTTAAAGCTCCCTGGAGACTAATTATTAAAGTGCCAAGCACCATTACAGACCGACAGCAATTGAAAGCCACAAAGGGAGTTGCTTATATTACGGGGACTCCAGAACTCAGTAGATTAGCGCCCGTGGTAAAAGAACACGCACACTGAGAAATAGATTGCCTTCTCCACAGCCACGGAGCCATTATAAACCGTACAAAGGAAAAGCCAAGTGCACAAGCATTTGGATTCATAGCCTTTCAAATCTGCAATTTCCAAAGCTAGTCAAATGTCAGCAAAGCAGCTTGGTAAAGCGCAAAGAGCTCTGTCTACAGATTCAGGAGCATAACTTTGAAGCCAGCGTCTCCCACTGTCTGGATAAACTCAGAAAAGTCCCTTCCCTTTAGGCATCGAATGCCTCATTTTCAACTGAAGTGTATACATGTGACCACTTTGATTTTTGATTTTAACATATTACGAGTTAACTGGGCTTTTACCAAACAAAATGTCTGGATAAAAAGGAACCAGGGGATGGCATGAGTGGTGAATGCAATGTCTAAGGTATGAGACCTCCTTCTCTTCAGAAGTCGACAAAGAACTTGGCTGCACAGAATACACTTTTAAACGCTTTTGGATTATTTACTGGTGCCGGGAGGAGATGCTTGATTTTGCTTTTTTCTTGGAGAATCCCACAGAAGTCATAAGCAAACAAATGTTGAAATGTTTTATTTTTTTCTTAAAGTGTGTTTTCTTACCACAAGTGTGCCCATCTTACCTACTAGCTCTATTATAGGTATATGGCCAGATTTAGGTAGATTTAGGTAGGACACACTCAGACATCCATTATACAATGGGCACTTGAACTTATTTCCCTTCCACTCTTACAGAGAAAAAAAGATAATATCCTTTTTAGAGTATGTTTTAATATGATTGAACTTTATTTTATTTCTGAAGGCTAAGCTGTGGTCAAGTGACAATTCATGTTGTGTTCTGATAACAAATGCATTATCACAGATAAAGAAACACAAATTGACGAGACCATTGGCATGAGAAAAACCAAGGCAAGGTGCTGGGTAGGTCTGTAGATAATTATCCTCTCAAGAATATCTAGGAGCTATCGCAGTCATTGGGCTGTGACTACTCACTTTATATGCAGCTGATTCTCAAGCCTGCAAGCCATTAAGATACAGGACTCAGATCTGTTCATTTTAGATATGTCAGCCCAGAAATATTTTTAAAAATCAGTCTTCTATATTAACTTTCCATTTACGTAAGTTTAATATCAACTGGTAATAATATTATTGCTAGTCTGCCAGCAAATCAGTTTGGGAATCATTTTGTGTAGTTAATAAATCATTTTCTAAAATCCCCTTTTTTCACTAGAGTTAACAGCAATACCTATTAGGAAGCAGCAGTTCTCATTATTACTCCAAGAGGTGCTAGGGCATCAAAGTATATAAGCTCCGGCAGAGCTCATTCATCAAGGTAGGAAATCTGTTTCCAGAATTCAAACAGAAGCTGAGAAATGCCAGGCCAGTGTTTGAGTGAAATAAATAGAAATTTAAAAAAAAAAAACAAGAATGAGAGCTACCGAGAAAAGAAAATATAGTTTATCTAAAGTTACATGTATAAACTTTATTTTATGACTTTATCCTTTAAAAATATACTAAAGTGAGTGGCTTAATTTACAGAGTTCTATATGTAGAAAATGGCTACAATTGTGTAAAACATATTTTTAAACGAATTCTTCATTTACTCTGATGACAAATCTCGATATTCAGAAATTACGTACAATAATATTATTGATTTATTGATGTTGAATGTGCTATAAAATTTAATAGCAAGACAAGCTAACCTGTATCTGAAAACTTGCAGTTAGAGCAAGCCCCAGACACATTCTGACGGGGTCCTTTTAATCAAGTTACGCTGCAGGGCACATTTATGTTCTAAGAAGCATGGATTGCAGAGTCACACAAAAATTAGTACTCATAATGTCCAAGTGGATATAGATCAGGGTGCTGGTTTCCAACAGTAACAAATGAGGTGACTCTCAGAATCTACTTATTTATTCCTTGGCTTTAAGTGAACAACAACAACAACAACAAAAATCAGAGTAATTTCATAGTTTTCATTATTTAAAATGTATCTAATTATCCAAATTGATTAATGTTGGTCATGTTTTAAAATATGCAAAAATAAAGTGATCCAAGATGGTATCAGTCTCCTCAGTTGGGCAAACACAATGGTAAATAACTAATGTCATGCAGCAACTTTGACAATAATAGCATCATTATCACTCACTAATCAGCTATGGCCCATCACCTACCTCAGGTGATCACAAATGAATAATTGTTGACTATCCACTATTTATTGCTATTATAATAGACAAACTTGTTGGTGTTTGCTAGATATTCTGGTAGGATAAGTAACTTTATATGCAATCTGTATCTCCCCACACCCCCGCAAAAAAAAAAAATGGAATAGAACATATCACAAAATAACCTTGTTATTTTAAACTTTGGGGATAGACCTATATGATCACTTGGATTTGTTGCAGAAAAAGGAGGGGAAAAAAAGAGAAAACCAAATTGATTTATTATCTATCCTAGACCTATTTCTTTCTTCCAAATTTGGTTGGAGCTCTTCTCAAGATGAATGGGGAGTCCAGAGCTTCAGAGGTGGTCTTGGCTGTGAAAGATTGGATGGGATTTTGACAGCTGTGGAGAGCAGTAATTCCACAGGCAGTCTCCGGCCATGCCTGCTGGCAGTTTAACTCCTAAATGAGGCCCCTGCAATGTCTAGCATGGCTGCCACAGAAAGCTTCCTCCTCATAAAAGATATGTTTTCTATGAAAGCCTCTCATCTTCAGTGTGACATCATAAATCAGAGTCAGCATCAGGAGCCGCAGAGTGGAATGATTTAAAGATCTGTGCTAAATCACCACCCAGAATTTTACATAAAGCACTTAGTAAATCACAAAAATACAACAGAGTTATTTCATGATAACACAGTAAATAACCACCAGCACCGCTATAAATCAGCTTGTGGCATATCTATATTTTTAGGCCTCCCGTTTCCAACATGAAAGACTCTCAATTTACCTACCATGTCTCCTGGTTGCTGACTGGCTAGCGACACCATTATCAGTTGTGGAGAAAATAAATTTAGGATAAAGAAGTGTGGAAGGACCATTTCAATGTCTGGGAGCAATTACCACCAAAGCACACTATATTTTCTCACTGTCAAGTGAACATGAGCTGGAACGTCTTCAGGGCTGCTGTTTTATTATCATTTAAATGTGTCTCTAGCACACAAGACAGTGGCAGTATTGGGCAACTGGATTTTGATCACAACAGCAAAAATCTAGTTCTCAGTCCTGGGCCATTGCTCTCTGAAAAAAAACATGTGAAGAAAAAATAGCAAGCACTGAGGGCTCAGTGTAATCTGCCCCGAAGGCCTCATTCTCTGCATGTGTCTCTCTCGGTGACTTTCTTCTCTCTATATATATATCTTAACTTTCCCAGATTGCTAGGCTTTTATTACTTTTTTTTTAATTTGCAGCATTTAAAAACATATTCTATTTATTTGGCTAATATCTGATTTAAATTATAGAAAAATAAAGCATTTTATTTACTAAACATATATTTGGCTCTGTAGCTAAATAATTAGTCACCAACTTGGTGAACAAAATGATAAACCATGAAAAACAGCAGATTCTTCAGATCTATAGCAACATTAAGAATTTCAAATTTTTATGTGTTATCCTATAGAATGGCTACCATAGAGTTGTTGTAAGCATAACAAAAGTTCTGTGTCTATTTGATGCAAATAGGAAAGTAATTTTTTAAGTATGTGAAAAGATATGTAGAAATATATCACAGCTGTATCTAAATAATATTATCGCAAAATATGTCAATAATATTATCACAGAAGCAAACTTTTCTAATTGTAAAATAACTTGAGATAAAATTCTGACTGTTTAACTTGCCCCCTGTGGGAATGTAGGCAAGTTCTATTTTCTCTCAACTTCAATCTCTTCCTTGTAAAATGTAGAAAACATTTTTCACATCATAGAGGGATTAGGCAGTAGATGGGCATCAATTCATAGGTGTTTGCAAGCATTAAGATAAGAAATGACTATCTTAACAAAAGCAGTAACAGTGGGGACCCATTTGGTTCTTCTATTTTTAGTCACCATCCTTGTCTATAAGGACTTGGAGCTTGAGAGGTTACAACATGATCTTTGGTGTCTCAAATCACCAGACAAAACACAGTTAAATTATTGACCCATCTGAAAGATTTAGAGGGCCTATGTCCCCATCTAAATTCAAAGAGGGAGACAAGGCTCCAATAAAATAATTCGCAAAGATCAGAGATGACCAAAAGGATACCAGCATCCTATCCCTGGGTAAATGTCTATTTATATAGCAGGTTTGCCCTTCAGTCCTAGTTGAGAATAGTAAACAGGGCATTGGTGTGAGGTAGCAGGCAGAGAGAAGAATGCTAGCAGGCGCTAGCATCCTCAAGATTGGCTGGTAAATGGGCATGCCTTTTGCACTTTTAAATTGAACAATGAAGAAGATAAGCGAGATACAGATATCTTGGTGTCTCACCCTATGAAACCCAGTACTGACACCAGAAATTAGAACAGAGAAGAGCCTCTGGGAACTGTGTTTAGATCATGTCAAGTCAGAGTAAATCTCCTGAGATAACTAAAGAATGGACTACCCTGCCGGGCTCTGAATATCTGCAATGCTCCTCCTAGAAAGCCACCATTTAGATGTTTGACACACAAGGACAATGACATCATTGGTGTCCGCCAGAAGAGAAGCAACAGCCAAAAAGGATGTTAGATAGGCATCCAGGCACATATAGGAACCTCTACATTCTCCCCTATTCTTAGATGATTGATACAGAAAAGGGGAGAAGGAAGAGTGAAATAGCAGATTCGACTATAACCACACACACAGAGAGAGAGAGAGAGAGAGAGAGAGAGAGAGAGAGAGAGCACACTGAGGAAAAGAAAGGAAATGTGTGCATGTGATTGGAATTTTAATTTTTGGTTTTATTTTGTTTTAAAATAACAGAAATTACTATGGAAGGCTTCTGACTGGTCAGTGACAAGAAATAGAGACACACAGAGCATATTATTCAAAGAAATGTTAGAAAAAAATAATTTTATAGTTTCACACAGCTTAAGATCATTTAAAAATTGGGTTGCATCTTCAAGAATGTACTATTTTCAGAGCTTTTTGGAAAGGTTATAGAAAGATTTTTTTTTAGAGAAATTTATTTCTTTTTGTAGGAGGTAGTGAAAAGTGAAAGTGAGAGACCCCAGGAATAAGTTCTGGAAAATTCCAAGAACATTTAAGTTCTCTCTCCATTTTCTCTTAACATTTTGACCAGGAAAGTGGGTGCCATACATCCTCAGGGCACGATTTCTGTAGGTTGGCTTTTTATTTTATGTAGCTTTTGGCATACCTTCAGCTGCCAGCTTCCTGAGTGCCTAGTTTAGCAGCACAACTTAGTTATTTTTCCATCTGTTCTGATACCTTTTTTTCACTTTTGAATATTCAGCATTGCATTGTGGATAAAAATGCTGGCAAGACCAGCCTACACAAGATCTTAAGAAAAAAAGAGATCATTTTTGTACCTAGCAATGTTTTTAAAATATTCTTAATCAACCATATACATAAACAGCAAGAAATCAAAACTGTAAAGGTAAAACAATTATAAGAAATAACTTTTCTTATTTATGAACTCTGAACTCAAAACAAATGTTGAGCCAACAATGTAATACCAAATTTCATACTAACTCTCTCCTCTTTGCTTAATTGCCATTTGAAGGCTTTAGTAGTGGAGAGCACTAGAAATATCCATTAATGATTATGATTCTCAAAGAGTTGAAATGATTCTTTGCTGAAATCAGCTTAAATTAACATGTTTTGAACCCGGATCCAATTGTAGAATTTCACTGATCTTTATTTACTTAAAATCTTTTCCTAGGTACTCCTAAGTTATATTTTTTATGTTCTGTTTTATACTCTAATTGGCACTCTATATCATGTGATGTGCCAGCTGCTAATTAAGTAAAAATTGAGTTTTCAGTGATTCAAAGACCTAACTCTTTATACAAGTTGTATTTGCTATTTTCATATTTTTTTTAATTTAAAATGCATCTGGCAGTGTGAGATTCTGAAACATAGATTCCTTTACTGACCTTGGAAGACTTGTATTTTATTATGAGGTTTATAGCTACCCAGGACCTTCAAAATATATAATTCCTAAGTTTAAGAATTTTTTGAATTATGGAAAAAATATGACTTAGCAATGCTCAAGCCAAGAGAATGAGCACAGGAGTCAAGAGTATGCATTTTCTGGGCATTTCACTGCAACCTTCATTTTTGAATTATCCTCCCCACTTCAATGTGATTATTGACGGAATTATGCTATTCTGTCAAAGGCCAATTTCCTCTGCAGTCCTGTGGGAAGGAAGACCTAATATTCAGTTAATTACATGTGTCCTATTAAGCCTGAAAATCTCATTGACTCTCCCAGTTCTCAATTGCTATTGCTCATAGGTGAGCTTATTGATGTGCTCGCCACACTCTGCAATCCCCATGGCAGTGCACACTGTCATTCAATTGTCCCTAATTTAAAAGGACTCTTAGGTTCATCTCTGTAGAATTACAGGGGCCAGAAGTTATAAACATGTCCCTCCCTCTTCTGTCAGGCTATGCTGTAGTTGGTAACCTGTGTCTCCAAAGATGTCAGTCATGTGAATTTGCTTCCCTTAAAAGTAAATAATGTTGTATGTGATTTAAGGGTTTGCAAATGACTCACACATATACTGTCATTAAGTCCCCTGAGTATCCTTAATAATCCAAATTTATAGATGAAAAAATGGAGGCCCAGAGAATCAAAGTCTTAACTCAGGTCACTCAATTTACAAATGTGGTACTCAAATAGCAATGAATCCGCCCTATTTGATAATTTCCCATTTTTCCTTAGAGTCACTTTGAGAGCACAGACTCTTAAGACAGGGTGCCAGCAGGTGACTTCTAAGTCTGGCCACTTACCTAAAGCTGAGAAGCCTTAGCAAAATGACTTATTCTTTTCATGCCTTTGTGTCCTCATCTGTAACGTAAGAATAATGTTCCTCCCAGTCAGAATGTCATGAGGTTCAAAAGAGCAAGACATGAAATTCAAAGCACTTGGGTCGCTTCCTGGCACACCCTCAATCTACAGAGTTACCTTTGATTATTTTTAAACTAGAAGCCCAGTGAGCTAAATCATGTGGCCCTGTCCACCCACTAAGGAATTAGGGCCACAGGCCTTTTATCATATAGACTAGAGGCCTGGTGCACAAAAATTTGTGCACTTGGGGGGGAGGGGTGTCCCTCAGCCCAGCCTGTGCCCTCTCGCAGTCTGGGACCCCTCAGGGGATGACCACCTGCTGGCTTTGGCCCGCTCCCCAGGGATTGGGCCTAAGATGGCAATCAGACATCCCTCTGGCAGCCTGGCAGCCCTCGGGGGATGTCCACTTACCAGCAGGGAGCAGGCCTAAACTGCAGTCAGACATCCTTAGCACTGCTGAGGAGGCAGGAGAGGCTCCCACCACCATCGCTGTACTGGCAGCCATCAGCCTGGCTGTGGCTGAGCAGAGCTCCTCCCATGTGAGAGCACCCTGACCACCAGAGGGCAGCTCCTGCATTGAGCGTCTGCCCCCTGGTGGTCAGTGTGTGTCATAGTGACCAGTCATTCCCAGTCCTTCTGCTGTTAGGGTCAGTTTGCATATTACCCTTTTAGTATATAGGATAGAGGCCTGGTGCATGGGTGGGGGCCGGCTGGTTTGCCCTGAAGGGTGTCCCAGATCAGGGTGGGGTCCCGCTTGGGTGCCTGGCCAGCCTGGATGAGGGGCTGATGGCTGTTTGCAGCTGGTCACACCCCCTTCAGGGTGGGGGTCCCCACTGGGGTGCCTGACCAGTCTGGGTGAGGGGCTGAGGGCCATTTTCAGGCTGGTGGGTGACTGAAGCTCCCAACCTCTCCTTTTTTTCTTTTTTTTTTTTTATTCTGGGATTTATTTACCTTCTATGGCTGTCACTGGAACTGAGAGTCGGCTTTAGCTCTGAGGCTCAGCTCCAGCTCTGAGACCTCAGCTGCTGAAAGCCGGTATCTGGGTTTGTTTGGTTTCTATAATTGAAACACTGTTGCAGCTCCAGCTCTGAGGCCCGGCTGGCTGAAAGCAAGTTTCTGGGGTTTGTTTAGCTTCTATAATTGCAACATTGTTTCTTAGAGTGCAGCTCAGAGGCCGGCAGTGGCAGGCGGGGAACCTTGGCTTCCTCCATCACTGGAGCAAGGAAGCCTCCTGTTTGCTTCAGCTGCCTGGCTGCCAGCCGCCATCTTGGTTGGCAGTTAATTTGCATATCGCCCTGATTAGCCAATGGGAAGCGTGTTGGAGGTACGGTTAATGACCATGTTTGTCTATTATTAGATAGGATTGAATTCCCTTCCAATACTAAACTACAATCATGCTAATAGAATACTTAATAGCTGCATAGCAAGGATGTCTGACTGTTCCAGGATGATGACTACATAGCATTGCTGGCCCTCTTTAAAGACTGAGAATTCTGCAGGTAAAAAGCTTAATACATATGTTTTCTGTTTTGAGATAAGTCATCTAATTTAATGGCATTCAACACATTACAGTGGTTTTCCTACTCTATATGTGAAAATTAGAAAACTAGCACAGCGAATTAATACCATACAGCAGGCTTCAAAGAACACTTATAAACAACTTGCAAGGCAATTATTGCTATATTTTCAAATGATGGTCAAAGTTCTAGCAGCCAAAGAGGTTTAGAAAACCATTATTTGTTTTTGTTGATGTATGTTACTTGTTTACAATGAGAAAGAGCCAGAGGCTGGGTTAGATGTGAATTGCAATGACTGTATTTAGCTTAACAAAACTATAACAATAATACATTATTAATCTTCTCAATAGTTTCCTGCTCTCCTTTTTTATTTAAAAGGATGAATTTGCTACTCAGTTATTTTCCATCATTATAAGGTCTTGACCTAAGGTAGATTCACGGTAAAGGCAAAGGTAAATTTTAGTAAGAACTTCCAAGCTGGATGTCCATTCATTCACCACCACAGATGACTATTCCTCCATATGTGTCTTACACTGAGGCTTACCATGCCCTGAAGGTCAGTTCCAGCATTTAGAAGAGGTTTGAACTGTGGGCAGTTAAATAGCTTCCCTAAAACTCAGTTTACTTGCTTATAAAATAGAGATAGTGACATTTATGTTAGAGTACTATTGTTAGAGATAAAAGAAAGATCAACAATGATGTTTAATAAAAAAATAATATTAAAAAAAAGAAAGATTGATATAGAAAGGCTTGGACACAGTGCCTGGCACATACTAAGGTAAATATTTTCATAAGGTTACCTATTTATATTATTTTACACTATTTTTATGTACCTTGTTGACAACTGAAATATTAATGTTATTAAATATTATTTTTAAATTAATTACATTTGATTGTTTCAGTAAGATTGTACTTATATAAAGTTGGAAATGTCAAAATATTTTGCAAGTCTTACAAGGAAAAGGAACAGGCTCTGTGGCTCCCTAACTCCAATCTTCTCTTCTCTGAGACAATTGCTTCTAGAGTGTAGACATTTCTCCTGGTCTTTGTCTCTATGTTATCATATGAAATACTCATACTGTTACTTCTCGATTTCCGTTTGTGTGATCAGTTTACTTATACAATTTAGCCATGTGGGCAAACTCCAAATCCCCCCTCTCTTTCTAGATGTATAGACAGTGCCCATGTATTATTCACAGCTTAGCCAGGTAGAGCACTGTGATTGGATTTATAATTTAGACCCCAAATAGCTGCAGCAATCCTGAGAAAGAAGAACAAAGTTGGAGGGATATCAAGCTATATTATAAAGCCACTGATCTCAAAACTGCCTGGTACTGGCACAAGAACACACATATAGACCAATGGAACAGAACAGAGATCCCAGAAATTGACCCAAGCTATATGCTCAATTAATATTTGACAAAGGAGGTAAGAACATACAATGGAGTCAGGACAGTCTCTTCAATAAATGGTGTTGGGAAAATTTGACAGATACATGCAAAAAAATGAAACTAGACCACCAACTTACACCATACACAAAAATAAACTCAAAATGGATAAAGGTCTTAAATGTAAGACAGGAAACCATGAAAATCTTAGAAGAATCCATAGGCAGCAAAATAGCAGAAATATGTCACAGCAATATCTTTACCAATACAGCTCCTAGGACAATGGAAACTAAGGAGAAAATAAACAAATGGGACTACCTCAAAATAAAAAGCTTCTGCACAGCAAAAGAAACCATCAATAAAACAACAAGAAAACCCACTGCATGGGATATATCCCAAGAAACTAGAAACACCAATCAGAAAGGATATGTGCACCCATATGTTCATAGCAACACAATTTGCAAAAGCTAAGATTTGGAAACAGCTTAAGTGCCCATCAGTGAATGAGTAGATTAAAAACTGTGGTACATCTACACAATGGAATACTATGCTGCTGTAAAAAAGAAGGAACGCTTACTATTTGTAACAGCATGGATGTACCGGCTATTATGTGTGTGTCCAATATTTTTTAGGTTTCTGAATGATTTTTTGAGTGTGTGTTTTTAATACTCCTTTTCTTCTTTCGTGGCTATCATAGTCTCCCTTATTTCTCTGACTACTGTACTGTGAACTTACTTTTTAATTTTCTTTTTTGTCTATTGTCTTTCTTTCCTCTGATAGCTTTTCCATTTAAAAAAATCATTTATCCAGATAATTCTGGTATGTTAACAAATTTATCATTTTTTGTGTTAGTTTACTTTTTTGTTTTTGTGATATTTTATTTCCCCTTTGTCCAATATCTGCTGATTCATGGCTGTCAACTCACATCAAAGAGTTAGGAAATGAAAGCGAATTGGAATCTCTATGTGCATTGTTAACTGGTGTACTTCAATCTAGAGAAAACTTGATTATTTTATTTCTGGCTGCCCACCAAGCTTCACTATACTAAGTATCCTATTTGGAGCTGAGAGTTTCACCAGAAAGGAAGTCACCCAATCTCTTGCCTGGAAGTGTTTTTGCAGTAGAGCAAAAGGTTGAGGGAGGACTCATTATTTAATATAGATATTTCTTTTATTTCCCTGATTTTATTTCTGATACTCCCACCCTCAAATGTGCCTGGTGTTTCCAAACCAAAGTAATGCTAGGTCGATGTCTCCAGAGAGTAAAACTAGTGTTTGCTATAGTTGGGTGTGGTAAGGTGGGGGTCAGGAAGTCATCAAAGTGGTTGGGGAGGGGTTGAGAGCATCCGACATTTCTTTCTCAAATACTTAGAAAGGATCCTATTTCCAGCCCACTGACTTCTGAGTTGAGTGGGTCCCCAATTCCCAGGCCTTTCTGGAGTAGTTTGAGCTGATCATCCTGCTTCTGGGCCTCCGCTCTACTGGCGTATGAACTCTATGTGTACACATTCAGTTACTGCTGATCTGTCTGCACCGCAGCTTTCCAAACGTTGTGCTGCTGTCTCCCTTTCCCTTCTCTTTGTCCTGTGGCTGTATTCTTTATTTATCTGCTTACAGTGATTTTAGTGAGAGTTAGGAGGAGGAAGCACGAGCAGTCAGTAACAAAATATGAAAAAATATGTTTTCAGTATAAAAGAGAAAGAAACAATTATAGAAATTAATAGATATAAATGCCACCCCACCTTTATCACACTGTCATACCCCGAACTCGATGTCTCCAGGCTTTTTACTCCTCATTCCAAGCAGCGGAAAAGTCCCATTTCTATAAAATCCTAATCATCGAAGTACAGGCTAGAGCAGCTGCCAAGAGGAAATGACCATTAAATAAAAGACCGGTTTGGTCATCAAATAGCGGCATCCATACTAATGAATATTTCCCCCCAAATGCCTGAATTAGAATGTTCTTCATGCAGGAATGATTAGGTTTTCGGGACTAATGACCTAAATGCATTGTTTTACTCTATCACCAGCACTTGTCCGTGGGCACTTTCATAAACTCAGCTCTCAGCCGTAATACCAAGAGGAGTGTGCCTAGAAATTAATGCCTCTGCCTCAGCTCTTTGCCAAAAACCTCATCTTTCTGATCATGAACATGGGGCATTTTTATGATAGCATTTCTGATAGTTTGTGGAGATTAACTGAGATAATACCCATGGACACACAAAGAGCTGTTCAAATAAAACACTTCCATCTTCCTGTGAAATGGCCCCGCTTTGCTGTCCTGCCCTGGTCCTCCCTGGTGGCTTGTTCTTCTGGAATGTGGATAAAGCAGTGCATGTCCCCAAAACCCCAGTCTCCTGGCGCGGCCTCAGGAGAAAACCTCACAGGGTATGTCCTCGTGGTATTGAACTAACTCGCCAGGCGGCAAGAGAAAGTGACAATTTCATATGAGACTCAATGTGTTGAGATGAAGCGCCTGTCAGAATCCCATTCCCTAAGGGGAGAGCAAAGCCTGCACATCAGAAAATGAGCCAGGTGACACGCAGCGCTCCCCTGTGAACTGGGAGGAGGGGGCAGGCAGTGTATACAGGAGGCTCCAGGCCAAATGCTGAGGTCAGGCAGGAAGCAGCCCTCCATCAGGGCCGGCCCAGCCCCCTGGCCTGCGTGGTGATGATAATTAAATGAATCTGTCTTAATATTTTCATGGGTAAGATAGGGAGATGATTCTGTATCCACATTTTGCACTACAGAATATCACTCTGCCTAGAAATAGATCTTAAACGTTTCGCATGGAATGAATGAGACGGAAACGCGGTTTGAAAAATGAAACCTTTTAATCATGGCAGCTAACTATCTTGCCTTTTCTTTTCGGCCCTCCTGGATTTTTCTCACCTCACATACCCCCGCCCCCCTTTCCTCTGTCTCTGCCTTTCTCTCTGCCTCCCACCCCTGCCCCCTCAGATCTGGCTTTCCGGGCAGCTTTTGGGAGCACAGAACAGCCCTCTGTGACAGTTCTCAGCTACTTTCATTCAGACTTGCCCCTTTCATGGATTAGATGAAAGCTCAGTCACTGACACAGACATAATGTAAATCTCTGACATGTCCAATGTGGCTTCTTTGACCCTAGATACAATTAAATTATACCATGAATTAGGCAGTGGAAAGTCTTGATGAGAAACCTGTGTTTTATTTTTTTTTATTCAATTGTATTCTTTCTTTTTTTTAATTATTTATAGAGGGAGTAAACTGTTGGAGCCAGTATCTCCTAATTACACATACCACCACCCCCTCATTAATTCATGTTTTATTTATTCAACCTCCACTAGGTACCAGGTTCTGTTTCTGACATTGTTTCTGACTTCAAAGATACCACCAGTAGAGTTAGGATTTAAATGAAGGAATCTTTGGAGTATTGTAAGCACTCCACTAAGAGTCTGTATAGGGCTCTAAGCTTGCAAATAGAAAAATATGTATTGATTGCGGGGTTTGGGAAAGATTCATGAAAGAGATCAGGCCTGTGTTTAAATGAAAGGAATAGTTCACCAGGTGGATCCAGGCAAAAGCATGAAAACTGTAAAGCTTGTAGATATGAAAGAGCTTTGATAGTTAGGGATAAAAACTACATGTAAAGCATTGCTGGAAAACACATGTTAGTCTCTACACATGATTGGAAGTTAGAGTTGAGCAAAAAGGAGACCTTAGTTAGGTAAAGCCTTCTGTGCCAAAGGAAGAAATTTAGACTTTATTCCTTGGGCTTTGAAGGGAATGAGAAGGATATTTTTTTATAGGAACCGGTCGTGTTTAATTGCATGTCAGGCGGATCACCAACCACACAGTGGTGGTTGGTGGGAGACATGGGAAAAAGGGAAGCAGGGACACTGGGGAGATACCTCTGGCAGTAAGTCAGGAAAGAGTTGATCAGGGACTAATGTGAGGTCATTGCAAATGAGACCAAACGGAGGGAATTCTTATGACAGGAAAGCCTCTGGCTGATTTTGCTCAGTGGATAGAGAGTGAGCAGTGGACTAAAGGGTCCAGGTTCGATTCTGGCCAAGGGCATATGCTTGGGTTGTGGGCTTGATCCCCCCAGTAGGGGGCGTGCAGGAGGCAGCCAATCAATGATTCTCATCATTGACGTTTCTATCTCTCTATCTCCCTTCCTCTCTGAAATCAATAAAAAAAATATTTAAAAAAAAAAGAATAACAGGAAAGTGTACAACAAAACAGTGGAACGAGAGAGATGGAGGAGTAGAGGATTGCTCTGAGGTTTCTGGCTGAGATTAACAGCACAAAGAGAATAGAAAAAGTTTGTAACTCCAGTTTTCAGTTTTTGACATGTTCTATTCCTCAGTATTCTACTCCTCTTGACCTCTTTCCTCCTTTTCCACATAGCAAAGAGATCAAAGCATGATGTGTTCAACCCTGCCTCTTCCCAC
Source organism: Myotis lucifugus (assembly GCF_000147115.1). Lineage (NCBI taxonomy): Eukaryota > Metazoa > Chordata > Mammalia > Chiroptera > Vespertilionidae > Myotis > Myotis lucifugus. Next base: position 617,737 of record NW_005871440.1, on the reverse strand, counting down.
CTGAAGCTGTGTTATTTTGAGCAACCTGCTTAGTCTCTCTGTACTTCAAATTATTCATCTATAAAATAGGCTCAATTATAGCACTTAGCATATAGGTTTATTTTCAGTTTATTAGAAGGGTAGGCACTAAAATTGTTTATTGTTACTGTTGTTTAAGATTATCATTATCAGCCCGACTGGCATGGCTCAGTGGTTGATCTTCGGCCTATGAATGAGGAGGTCATAGTTCAATTCCTGGTCAGGGCACATCCAGGTTGCAGGCTCAATCCCCAGTGTGGGGCATTCAGAAGGCAGCCGATCAATGATTCTCTCTCCTCATTCACATTTCTATCTCTCTATCACTCTCTCTACCTCTCTGAAATCAATAAAATATATTTTTTAATGATTATCATTATTATGCTTGGCTACACTCAGGGAGAAAAATAGAACTGATGGAACATACCATTCTAATGTCTCAATTGCAGCAGTGAGTTTTCATTTTCCACATCATGCTCCAAGATTAACTTCTATAAACTGTGTTTGTACTTCTACTAGTAGAAAGTAAATTCATACTATCTTGTTGGCTCTATTTTCTCAAACTTCATCCATTTACATAAAACTTCTTCTTGCCTGGAATCCTAGAATAAATAAATTTCCATCGACCTCTCCTCTCTAATCCCTGTCTTTATGAATTCTATCTTTGAAGGTCGAAATAAAATGATGTGTTTTGATTGAGGGTTATCTACTCAAATATTTGCATGGTTTTATATTCAATATTTACTTTTTTGTTTATTGAGGCATTTATATTTCCATTTTATATTGCCATGCATCGTACATGAATGTGAACTCATGAATGTACACATATCATTCACCTCTCAGTTTCTCAAGAGCAGATCTCATGCCTTATAATCTTTTTTTTATCATTGAAGATACTGGGTGTAATGTCTTCTTTATAATAGGAATTTAATAAATATGTATTGAAAAAATAAATTTATTACTTAATAAAAAGGATTAATCACCAAATTCTATCCAGAATAAGTATACATTATTAGATCTTAAACCAGTTTGACCTAAGTTTTTAAAATAAAGGAATCATGAGAGTTAGGGTCAAAATGAGGTGTGCATACATGCCTTCCAATCCTGTTTTGTTTTATTTTCTACTTTGTTTCAGCTGCTGAGTAGAAGATGATTATTTACAGCATCATATATTTTTACTTGTGATTGTCATCTTTGAGCACAAAATATTCTAATCGATCAACACAAATCCTTTAAAAATATGTTTTGCATGTATATAAAAGTAAAGAGAAAAAATAGAAATACAAAAATAAAAAGAGAAGAAACTAGCAAATATGTCATAATATGGATTTTTAAAAAATAGTAATTTGGAAGATTAAAGAAACAAAAACAATTCTGGATATATTTCCAAAATAATTGATGTGCAAAGCACTACATGCAATGATAATGTGATATTTATCCTACTTTTACTCATTTGCTCAGATATTATAAACAATGTATTCAATGATGCTTAGGGACCCTGTTCTTATTAACTCCTATAACCTTGATTTACAGAAAGATTTTAACATTTATCACAATGCCATTAGTAAGCAGAAGTAATTCTAATTCATAAAACTAGGCCAGAAAGCAATTGGCCCCATCAGAGTGTAGGATTCCCCTATGCCATTTTTTAATTAGAAGTTTTTCACCTTTTCTCTAGTTTTGAATTTTATAGATCTCTTATATGATAAAAGTCTGTTTGTCTCACCAAAGTAATATCTTCTGAGATGTAGTCCATGTAACGATCTTAAGCTCCTCTCCTGCTTAAACTAGATTCTTTATTTGGTTGCATCTAAAATGACATCACATTTTTGTCCAGACGACTTGCATGGATGAGAATTGGCAGGTGCATTTCTACTATGCTGTATATGTCATGTTCCTTTTCATTTCTTCTATTATTTTTTGATTCAGGGTACATTATTCTATTCTAAAAATATTAGTATATACCTACTAAGAAATAAAATATTTATGTTTCAACTCAGATATTAGTCTTTGTTTTATTGGAAGCCACAAGTCTCAAGGGCATTAATGCCCATGAATAAAAAGGAGGAGGTAGAAAAAGGGGGAGAGGAGGTTGAGAAGAAGAGGAGATGGAGGAGAGTCATCTACAAGCTTGGAGAAGTCTTTGAAATATGCAAGAAGCAAAATGGAAGAGGGGAGGAAGGAGAGGGAAAGGCAGGGAGTATCAGGGAAAGGATACCAATAGCATTCTTCACTTTGGTCTTTGGAAGCCTAAGACAGAGGGAATTAGAGAATGGAATAATATAAGTGGCCGAATTTCTCTACCTGCCTTCTCACCTGGCAACCATGACTACTCATGTCTCTACTTCATGATAATGATAATAATAATGATTATGATAATGATAAAAACATAACAAAATTCTCTGAGAAATATCTCTCCTCAGTTCTCTAATGGAAAAATTTCAAAGGATAGTTCTCAACTAAAAGGAGCTCATTGTACCCACTAGTTAAGGTGTAAATATTCTACGGGAAATGTATCAATAAGAGACTCTTTAAGTCAAGAGGATTTTAGAAGTATCTGCACACAAACTCTGGCTACTCTGGAGGTTAAGTATATAATTTCAATCAATTTAAAACTAGCTAACCCCTAGTCCTGAGTAGAAACACCAGCAAAGCAGAAAAGAAGACAAACATTTTTTGCTTCTGCTTTCTACATCAACTCCTTTTCCAGAATTCTCCATAACTGTTAATGACCCCACAATACCATAAGTCACAGAAACTATGACATCTATTCTTAGCAGAATATGGTGCCACCAAGTTTTGATGCATTTCCCTTCATTCAAAAATGCTTGATTATCTACAATTTGACTTTTACTAGTCTAAGAGTTCATGAAGTCAATGCTGTTGTACCAATGAATAAAAATTTTGTACCTTTTACATTTTTTAAAATAAAATCCCTCCTCTCTTCTACAAACAAATGATGGAATAGGCCAGTTGTCAGAAAACCATAGTACTTGGGCCAAATCCAGCCTGCTGCCTGTCTTTATGTGCTCAACAAAGAAGAAAACTTTTACATTTTTAATAACTGAAAAAAACTAATTAATAATATTATGTGACAAATAAAAATTATATAAAATGTACATGTCTGTTTACATAAATAAGGTGTCATTGGAGCACAGACACACTCATTCATTTGCATTTTGTCTAGAGTTTGAGCAACAGAGGTACAGTTGAGTAGCTGCAACAGAAAAAAATTTGCTGACCCCTCACATAAGCCCTTCATATATGGTCTGTAGTCCTGAATACCCTTATCACTAATTTCCCTGCTCCCTAATAGTTGTCTCCTCAAATCCATTTTCCACAGAGCCAGCAGAGGGATCCATCTCAAATGAAATCTAGGCTTGTCACTCTATCAATTAAAACCCTCCATTGATCACCGCAAACTACAGGACAGTCCCAGCTTTGTCAATTGGCACATGGACTGTTCATGCATCAGTTGGTTGCCTCTTCTCCACTCCACTCCTGTAGTCACACTGTCAGCCAAGATAAATTCCTGGTTAGGGAAAAAGAGAAGCCAAAATCGCTCTCTGAAATCACCCATCCTTGTGTAAAAAAAAAGGGGGGGAGGAGGAGTCAAAGACAATCTGTAGAATCAGGGGCCACAGCTGAGGAAGGCCCTGAGCATCACGGGTGGGACCCCAGGCTTCTTTGAGCAGCATGGCAGAGTGCAGGAAGTCAGTGGGAAGTTGACTGATAGGGCTGGCACTGTCCATCATGGACCTTGAGCAACATCCTACAACTCCATTTGCTGAAACTATGTTTTTCCAGGCACTGTGCAAGGTACGGAAAATCAGAGAACTGGGAAGTGACATAAACAAGAACGTCCTTCAGCTTAGGAGACATTCACTGATGATATATGCTTAGGGCCCCATGGAAATGCAAAGAAGTGACCCTGGTTCAAGGTGTAAAGGGCCAAGGAACACTTTCTGAAAGAAGTGAACACAGAGCAAGTAAGTAGGAGTTAATCAAGTAAGAAATAGTGTTCTAAACAAGAAACAGTTTTTGCAAAGTCTTGGTAGCAGAATGAAGTGTAGAAATTAAATATCTATGTGTGGAAACACTGAAACACACTTAAATAAGATTCTGTGCTTTATCTGTGCTCAGAGCTCCTGTTGCTGAGGTTTTCTGCCACTGTGACAACCTTGAACCTGTTGTTGTTCTAAAGTTGGCATTGATCTAAACTTGACAACCAATTATGTGCATCTCTCCACCCAAAACACTGATATATGCAAATTAAAAGCAATGACAATTAATGTTGAGAGAAGCATTGGAAAATAGAGTGCGCTTTAAAGATTCCATAGCAAGGAGTTAACATGGAAGAGTTTATATTCCATTTCAGCAAGTCCTTTGGTGGGACTCCTGGCAGGGAATGGGAACATGTAGTAGTTTTCATTCCTTTTCTGATCTTAGCCATAACATTGAACTCTTGTTGATGAAGTTTGAAAGAAGTGACTATGGCATTAGTATACTAAAGGATGGAGCTGGGACAATTTTAAAATGCCCATGCCATTTCTCAGAAGTTCATAACTGTCATTTCATGAGTGAATAATGGAGAAATGAGGTAAACTTTCCTCTTTCCTTTTGTTCCAATGAGAAAGTCATCTGTATGAATGTTTCACTTATACTGTTACTTTCCTGTTTATTTTTGATCATTTGCACTATTGTGCTTCCATATTTTTGCTTTTTTGTAACATTTCATTTGTTTTACACAGATTGTCTGAAACTAGGGAGAAAAAGAATCCTGGATCACTGAAACGACTAAATGTAAAAGACCTCTGCAATAACTTTGTTCAGGAAAGCCAGCATACTGTTTTTATCACTCTTTTATTTTGCTGGATTAGAGAGGAATATTCATGTTAAAGTCTGAGCATAGCCACTGGCCATAGTAATTATTCAAAGCATGCCAGTTACACATTTATCCAATTTTCTACTGTCTCTGCTATTGTTATTTTGAGGTTTCCACAGTGTGGCGAGCACTCTAAAATAGCCGATGCACTAAATATGACTTAGAAAGCTTTGCAGTGTTTTGCAATGTGTTGGACTAGCATTAGAAGTATCTTATAGAGTAACATAATTTTTAAGTAATTAATCTGGGAAATAGATCAATTTAAAAACTCTAACTAAACAAGCAACATATGAAATACTGCTGACATAATAGTATTTAGGAAAAAAATCATATTGAAAAAAGTAATAGCCTCAGGGTGGAAGGACACACATTTCAGAATCTGATTTACTGCTTACTACCCTTTTCTTTTCTTATGACCTTTTTTGTTTTGTTTTGTTTTTAATAATCTTTTGGAGTTTCCATTCTCCAGATTACATAATGATCTTGTAAAGCGTTGGTGTAAATATTATAAGAAACAAAAAAAGTAAAAATCTGAAACCTAGAAAGGCATTTTATGTTCCATTGATTTATTATATAGAACTGTTTTTATGCAAGGCGTTTTCAATTGAATTATCTGGTTCTGTCCACTTCAACTAATTGCTTGGATCTGCTAAGATATTTCAGTCCTCAATTACTCTCCCTATGGGATGTCTGGTCCAAGCCATAGCGTTACGAACAACAACAGGTACTTCAAAGTCAGAAAACAAAAGTGAGTTTAACTCCTGCCTCCACCGTTCATCAGATATGCAAACTTGAATAATCTTCTGATTCATATCCTTCTTCTGCAAAATAGGACCTCTCACTCACAGGGCTGATGTAAGAATCAATGCTACTTGTAATGCACAGAGAGCAGTGCTTAGAACAGTCCTTGGTACCTAACCCATGCTCAAGAATGGCAGTGCTGCTCGGCCGGTGTGGCTCAGTGGTTGAGCATTCACCCATGAACCAAGAGGTCACCAGTTGGATTCCCAGTCAAGGCACATGCCCGGTTTGCAGCTCCATCACCAGATCGGCGGCAGGGGGAGAGTGTGCAAAAGGGAGCTGATTGATGATGTTTCTTTCATCAATGTTTCCATCTCTCGATCCCTCTCCCTTCCTCTCTCTCTCTCAAAAAGAAAAAAAAATCAAATCAATAAAACATTGAACAGTTATACTTCCTTTGGTAAATACAATTTTTAAAAAATAATGGAAGTGCTGTGAGTGTTCTCTTTCTCCTTCTTCCTCCTCCCCTTCTTCTTCTTCATCCTCAACCCCCTACAACCATCTAAGTAAATACTTGAAAAAATGCAGTCAATAATCAGCAGAGAGAGCTTTAAGGCAAAGTATAACTCAAGGGATAAAACTAGAAGGTCATTAAAAAGAAGAATCAGATGAAAATTTATCCTCTGTAGAACAGAGAACAACCTTGAGAAACTAATAGTAAACTGACAAAGCCCATAATTATACAAACAGCAAGTCTAGCTGGGAGGTCAAAATCTTCTCTAGGATGGAATGCCGAGCGAGCTCGGTAGTAGAAGCCCCTGAGCTGCCCTCTCCAGTAGCACAGAAGGAAGAATAAAATGTGTCCACGTTGTCCTGAGTTCTAACTAATCCAAAAGGTATTTTAACAAGTAGTTCAACTATATTATGTGCCCAATAGTTTTTTAGGATATGGCCTGAGGAACCAACAATCTTGTAGAATATTCTTCCATGAAAACATAATTGTTACGTTCCAAGCAATTGACTTATACATAATGTTAAGTCTCAAAGATTTGCTAGTTGGAGAGAAGAAAATTTAGTATTAACACCTCAGGATAAATAGGTATTTTAAAGCTGAGTATCTAAAATTGATGTGTTTATGCTGTTTACTTAACTCTTAATCCACAAACTTTCTTTTTCTCTTCTGCCAACACAAGGCAACATTACAGTAAGCTGCCTTAAAGTGCACCAGCAGGAAAAACTGATTTAAAGGTGTGGCTTATAGCAGTTGGGCGTGTGCTTTATATTTAGGGTTGTCAGGTAAAATTTAGTGTCAGACTCATTTATGTTGACATTTGGGGTTGATAATAAGGAATTCGGTAGTATAAATATGTTCCATGCATCATTTTCTAAATCTTGAAACTTATTTTTATTGCAGGATATATTATATGTAACTTTTATAGTCTTGTTTGGTGTTTTCTGACACCAAATATGTGTTATTTTTCTACACCAACGATTCTCCAATTCTATGCTACCAACTGGGAGGTGTAGAAGGAGAAGAAGAAAGTGAGGAAGAAGAGAAAGAACTACTATAACAACTAAAACAACAATGACAGCATCATGCGGCCCATTTGAAAAAGTATATCAATTTATTTTCTTTACTTGTTTCTGTTCATCAAGACTAGATAAAGGGGTAGTATATATGACATCTGGGAGACTGAGTATAATATTCATACGTATATTACATTAAAGTTCTCATTTTGGGAATATAATAATTAACTATAATTTATTGAGCAGTTACTAACTATATATTATATTTTAAACTTTGCTCAGCTTAACATTCAGCATAAAATTCAGTGAAACTTTTTACATAAAGTATTGATGATGGATTAAATGTGTTCAGGACATTGTATCTGGAAACACACAGTAAAACATCTCAAAATTTTTTATTAGGAATTACTTTCTGCAAATGTGCAGTTTTTTCACTAACTCATTGTTGAAGAGGCCATTTACAGATAACAAGCAGTTAGTCGATGAGTCAATCAACAGATATTTTTGAGAGATTATAATGTAATAAAAAGTACTGACTGAGTAATAAAGCTTTGGATTAATTTATTGTTTCTTTGTTTGTTTTCATATTGCTTACATTTTAATAAAAAGTTAAACTACTTTAGATTGCCTAGAAAAGTAAATCTAAACCTGCCTTTGAGTAATTAGGAGAGAGTTAGTATGAAAGTTTCTGCCTGGTAAGTCAAGTATAGCCTCCCAGGAAGAGAGCATTCAATCAGAGAGTGAAAGAAGGTAAGGATTTGCCAAAGGAAGCACAGAGAACATGGTGTAATGATGTGTGCAGTGCCTGGTGAGATGGAAGTGTGTTTGTTCACCCACTGAACAGATCTATGCTGAGCCCACTTACTTTCCAGATAATCCACTGGACGTCCTTGAAAGTAACTCATTATTCCTGAGGCACAACACATTTGTGTATATACATAAAAGTCGGGTAATAGCCCTGGCCGGTTTGGCTCACTGGATAGAGCGTCGGTCTAGGGACTGAAGGGACCCAGGTTCAATTCCGGTCAAGGGCATGTACCTTGGTTGCAGGCACATCCCCGGTGGGGGGAGTGCAGGAGGCAGCTGATCGATGCTCCTCTCTCATCGATGTTTCTAACTCTCTATCTCTCTCCCTTCCTCTCTGTAAAAAAATCAATAAAATATATTTTTTTAATAAGTAGGGTAATAAATGAGGTCGAGGAGAAATGAAGTAACACAGATAGGCAGGGGTCAAATTATGAAGCCTTAGTCCACCTTGTGAAGGCATAATTCTACCCTACAAGGTGTAAGAGCCACCGAGGGATCTGCAGCAATAAGTGACATGAACATATTAAAAATTTAGAAATATCACGTGGCAATGGGGTGACAGAGAGATTAAAAAGGGAGGTGGGGCGGTTACTAAATGTACTATATTACTCAAGGTCCTGCTGCCTCCCACCTCTCCATTTTGCTCCAGTTAAGTCTGGTCCCACCGCACCCAAGGGTGAATGCAGAGGCTATTGGAGGAGAAGTCAGGGTCATGGCCTCTGGAGCATATGGCTGGGAGCCTCAGATCCACTGCTCACTACCTGCATGAACTTGGGAAAGTTACTTAACCTCTTTCTGCCTTGGTTTTATTATCTGTTAAATAAAATGAAAGTAAAAATACCTACAAGGACAGGTTATTTTAAGAATCAATTGAATTAATATTTAATGTGCTAAATAGGGTTTCCAGATAAAATATAGAATGTCCACTTAATTTTTAATTTCATATAAAAATAATTTTTGCTATAAGTTGTTCTAAATACTGCTAATGTTTATCTCAAATACTGCACAGGGCATAGTTAAAGTAGAAAAAAAAAGTAATGTTTGCCTGAAATTAAAATTTAACTGAATGTCATATATTATATGACATTTTTTGCTAAATTTGCTAATAAGCCTTCCATGCAGCCCGGCTGGAGTGGCTCAGTGGTTGAGCATCTACCCATGAACAAGGAGGTCACGGTTCAATTCCTGGTCCAGGCGCATGCCCAGGTTTCAGACTCGATCCCCAGTGTGGAGTGTGCAAAAGGCAGCTGATCAATGATTCTCTCTCATCATTGTTGTTTCTATGTCTCTCTCCCCATTTCTTCCTCTCTGAAATTATATATATATATATATATATATATATATATATATATATATATATGTATTATAACCAGCCAGATTATTATGACCACCCCATCAGTACTTCATTGACACTTCCAAAAATACTGAATATAGAAAACTTCCTAAGCAAATACTCTCAAGGTTTTATTATTATTATTATTTGCATAACTAATTCACTTCATTGTACTGATGGGGTGGTCATAATATGGGGGGCCACTCTGTGTATGTGCAACTTAAGATGAAAATTCTAGCCATAACCGGTTTGGCTCAGTGGATAGAGCATCTGCCTGCGGACCGAAAGGCCCGGGGTTCGATTCCGGTCAAGGGCATGTGCCTTGGTTGCGGCCACCTCCCCAGTGGAAGGTGTGCAGGGGGCGGCTGATCAAGGGGCTTCTCTCAATATTTCTCCTCTCATCGAGGTTTCTAACTCTCTCTCTCTCTCCCTTCCTCTTGGGGGAAACCATAAATATTTTTAAAAAAAAAAAAAA